>NW_007249820.1:99295-148862 GCF_000164805.1 Carlito syrichta | reverse complement strand
CAGGTCATAAGAGAGATGATAGCCAAGTGTGACCTTATTAAACTGACAAGATTCTGCAAAGCCAAAGAAACCATCTAGAGAGCAGGGAGACAGCCTACAGACTGGGAAAAAGTATTTGCCAACTCCAGGTCTGACAAAGGCTTAACATCCTGGATCTACAAGGAACTCAAACGTGCTGAAAAGAAAAAAACAAACAACCCCATTATAAAATGGGCAAAAGATATGAACAGACACTTCACAAAAGAAGACATCTGAGCAGCCAACAAACACATGAAGAAATGCTCAACCTCACTAATCATCAGGGAGATGCAAATCAAAACCACACTGAGATACCACCTAACTCCAGTCAGAATGGCAATTATCAACAACTCAAAAAATAACAACTGCTGGAGAGGGTGTGGGGAAAAGGAAACACTTCTACACTGTTTGTGGGAGTGTAAACTAGTGCAACCTCTGTGGAAAGCAGTGTGGCGATTCCTAAAAGCTCTAAAAATTGACCTTCCATATGACCCTGCAATCCCCCTACTGGGAATATACCCTGAAGACCTCAAATCACTCTATAAAAAAGATACCTGCACACGTATGTTTATTGCAGCGTTGTTCACAATAGCAAGAACCTGGAAACAGCCATGCTGCCCATCAAAAGAGGACTGGATTTAAAAAATGTGGTACGTATACACAATGGAATACTACACAGCCATAAAAAAGAACAAAATCATGAATTTCGCAGTAACCTGGATGGAACTAGAGTCTATAATACTGAGTGACCTCTCACAAAAACAAAGATCCGAGTATCACATGTCCTCACTCATATAATGGACGTTGAACATCCAATGGAATACTATAAGAAAATGACTGACGGTACTGGGAAACTATGGGGGGGGATGGGATTAACAGTAGCAAATATCTGTCTGGGGATGGGGAAATACCTCTTATCAACAGTGTGCCTGAATGAAACATAAGTGTACACCTAACCCTTAACTGTACCCCACAAAATCATAATAGAAAATAGTGATTAAAAAAACAACAAAAAAACACAAAGTATTTCCTTAATCTCTTTTAAGCTAAGTCATACAAATGTTTTAAATTCCTACTAATACATATACAATAAAGTGTGAAGACAATATTTTTTATGATTGAGAGTTTCAAAAGTGATTTATCACAGACATGACATTTCTTGAGGAAAAAGGCAAAATAAAAATTAATTCTACCCTGAGTTTTTAGTAAATTAGAAATCATGCTGACTAAGAGACCTCCCAGTCCCCCACAGTGGAATAAGATAGTCTTCACAAAAGGCTACAAAGTCTGGGTAGAGTCTCATGCAAATGTATATAGTAAAGAGAAAAAAAAAAAAAAACCCACAAATTAAACTTCTATTATTTCCTTGAGTAACAGATGGATGCACCTTTTATTAGAATATTGTACACTTCATGAATAATTCCTAAGTTAATTTTTGTAGGTATGTATACACATTTCCAAGGGTCAGAAATAAGGTTTTTGGTTTATGCTACAAAATCAAAAAGTGGGATTTTTGACCTACCATATTTTCAAAGTACTCTAAGGGGAAGGAAAAAGGAACCTTCTCTCCCTTTATCAAACAAAGATAAATTCCATCATTTTACCCTTATATAAGGTATCAAAACAACCCAGTGTATGTTTAGATTCAACTAGTCTTTAAAAAAATCAAGAAGCTGAGCACGATGGCCCATGCCTGAAATCCCAGCACTGTGGGAGGCAGAGACAGAGGATTGTCTGAGCCCAGGACCTGGAGACTAGCCTGGGCAACTTGGTGAGACCTCTTCTCTACAATAAATAAATAAAAAATTACCCAGGCATGGTGGCACATGCTTGTAGTTTCAGCTATTTGGAAGGCTGAGGTGAAAGGATCGCCTGAGCCCAGCCTGGGTGACAGAGTGAGACTCCAACTCAAAATAAAAAAAAATCAAAATCAGAGTCTGATATGCTTTTATTTGATAGAAACAGTAAAAATATTCTTCTATTTTTATTTTATTTCTTCTATGTAGACACAAAGCATATGATTTTAAATGTGTGCCTAATATAATTATTTTGTAATTAATTATCTAGTTCAAGTTGACATTATTTATTATGTTAGTAAAGATCATAACATATTCATAGTTCCTCTATTTTGTAAAACACTGTCTCAATAGCTTTATCACGTTTAGTTTAACCAGTGTATAATGGGGTCAACAGAAGGAAGATTTAAATTTTATTTTGAACTGCTTTTTTTGCCACCCCAGATTCTTAACTTTTAGAGTAAAATTATTGAAGCTGTCTTCCTCTTGTCAATCCTTTCTTGGATGTTTACATTTTGACAGTAGTTTTCTTTGGAATAAAATTAAAGTGTTCCCTTTCCCATCAAATGTACCATTGTCTGAAGCCTAATCAAAATGTGATTTTGCGATGAGTTTTTAACTATGGCAATGAACAATAAATTAGACAAACAGAAGATGCTGTGCTGGGTGAACAACATGGTCCCTGAGACATTTCCATGTAAATGATCGCTGTAGGAGACAGCTTGTGAAGCTGCCATTTACAGGAGAGTGCTGTAGAGATACCATCCAGCAAAATGTCAATTAGATGTTCAACTCATGTTAGCGAAATGTGCACTTCAATGAGCCCTGTCCAGTTTCAATGTGAAAAGATATTCCTTACCCAATGGTGAAGAACAGGTTCATTGTGCATTCAAACCACACAACCTTGTCATGATAAAATCACATCTAACACTTGCAAATTGTCTTAAGTGACTAAATAATTATTATAATTGTTTCTTCCAATGTCAGTACTAAAGAAAATTTCTTTGAAAAATGTGTTGTTAAATAAGATTTTCTTAAATATCTTGGTAAAGTAATGCCTTGATAGAAGTATTAATAAACCTCTTACTGTTCTAGTCTTAATTACAGAAGAGTTAAGATCTAATTATTTCAGTGTTGACCTTTTCTGACAAATTCTTGAAGCCCTGTTCTATTTGGCAAAGTTAGAAGAATTAAGCTTAATGCAGAAAACTCCAAGGAAGAATTAATTTCAGAAGTTTTAAAATTGTAAATATGTTTTACCCAATTTCTCACATTTATTAAAAATGCATCTCCAATAGTTTTTTAAAATTATTTTCATTCTTATACAGTGTAACTTGAAAATCTGAAGTGACCAAACTCTATGTAAGTATGCCTCACATGTGTAGAATTATTTTGTAATTAATTTTATCTAGACCAAGTTGTAGCTGTGTAGTCAAATAATGTGTTCTCTCTATAGAGATAAGTACTTCACTGTTTTCTTTTTTTTTTTTTGAGTTGGAGTCTCACTCTGTCGCCCAGACGGGAGTGCAGTGGCCGCTCCTGGCCACTGCAGCCTTGACCTGCTGGGCTCCGGTGATCCTTCCACCTCAGCCTTCCGAGTAGCCGGAATTACAGGCATGCGCTACCACACCCGGCTGATTTTTTGATTTATTGTAGAGATGAGGTCTCGCTGCCCAGGCGGGTCTCGAACCCACGGGCTCAGGCAATCCACTCACCTCAGCCTCCCAAAGGCGCTGGATTACAGGCTGAGCCACCGAGCCCGGCTTCACTGTTTTCTTATTGGTTTAAGAAACCAAAAGTTAATTTTTTCCCCCAAGTGTAACAAAGCAATAAGAAATATTAGAAATCGTCATTGTTTGTATACTCCACATTTCAACTGGCACATTTTGTTAGCACTTACTCATTAAACTAAAACAAGTCTTTAAACCATCGTTTAAATCTTGATACCAAATTTTATCGCTAGAATGTAACAATATTCTTCTTTCTTTAGTTCATTTAAATAACTTTCCACATTCTCTCATTAGAATAAGTAACTTCCAACAGAGATCTGCAAACTAACTCACGAGTCTTTTTCTTAGAATGTTCTATTTCTAAAATTTAGAATAACTCAGCCCCAGATAATGAATATTTGAAGTCATTTACTATGTGCTGCATTCTAGTTTCTGGTCACATTTATACACCCACCATTGAAGATATTGAGTGTTGTGTCCTTAACCTTTGTCATTTTAGTAATACAAATTATAATTTCTTACTAAATATATATTTCTTAGGCAACTAGTGAGGTTGACTACTTTTATATGATTATAAGGCATTTGTAGTTCTCATTCTTTGAGAATAAAAATATCAGTTTACCATTTTTCTTTTTTCCTTTAATTTATAAGTATTAATGACATTAAATATTTTTCACTACTATGTGTCACAAAATTGTTCTCTGTACACAATTTGCTTGTTAGTTGTCAGATATCCTTTGCCCGTGTCCAACAAGTCTGACACTGCTTTTAATATCTCCCCTTTGGATGATTTTATCTTTGTTCTGTCTTTACTGGCCCCTCCCTTTCAACTTTTCTGCAAAATGCCTGGAGATGGCTTTGTTGATTTGGAAGTTTATTTTTTTCACTGACATGTATTAAAAGTTTGAAGAATTGTGTCTCCTAGTTATACCGTAGGAATGGGTCATGGGTAGTTTTATTTATTGTCTTTATAAATCTGCACAAAGAATGTGTGGAGAGATTCAATCTTTCACAGCTGCCATTATGCAAGTGAATTTTCCCATGCGTTTTGAAGCTAAGAACAGTAAAACGTGGAGATCATTTCTAGGAGTTTAATGATGTCTTGATATACTGTATCTGAAGAATATATCCAATATCTTGCACAGTTTGAGCTGCTCACTTTATAGCATTAAAGCTACAGTGCAAGTATTGGTTAAAGGGAAATTTGGCTCCAACTGATAGGAGCAGTTTTTTATTCAGGTTTTTATTCCTCCTCAGCCCTTAATCATATTATTCACTACTTTTAAAAATAAATTAATGCCATGTTTGGCATATTCACTAAAGTAATACTTTTCAGAGTCAAATAGAGCCAAATAGTTGACTTAGAATTATTTGTTGCCATCCCTCAATTTGACACGTTTAAACTTTCAGCTTTTGGACAGAATATGTATTTGGATGTCATTTCTAGATATGCCCAGCACTCATTGTCTTAGCCTTATTTCGTACACTAAAAGAAACCTTCAGTAAAATGTATCTTTATAAATGTGGTGTTCTCATTTGGTCCAAATATATGGAAGGAGTTACCACAAAATGAAAAAGTTGTTATTTTCTTAGAAATTGACAATTGCAAGAGTTTTCTAGTGTAGTAGAAATAAAGAACAAATGAGCCAGTTAGGTGTGAAACATGATCTTTGACTCGAGGTTTACTATTTTAATCCAGAAATAGAGATAGATCTTGGAAAAAACTTCTCAGGCAATCCCCACCATTGATAGCCAAAATATAAATTTTGAACAGTTTTTATAATTAAACATTATCATACATTTTCTGACTACCAAACTAAAGGTCAGTATGGTGTTAAGCCCTCATTAAAAACCTTTCATAAACCAGGCTCGGTGGCTCAGCCTGTAATCCCGGCGCTTTGGGAAGCTGAGGTGAGTGGATTGCCTGAGCCCGCGGGTTCGAGACCCGCCTGGGCAACTTGACGAGACCTCATCTCCACAGTAAACCAAAAATTAGCGGGTGTGGTAGCGCGCCTGTAGTTCCAGCTACTTGGAAGACTGAGGATGAAAGATCGCCGGAGCCCAGCAGGTCGAGGCTGTGGTGGCCGGGAGCGGCCACGGCACTCCAGCCTGGGTGACAAGGTGAGACTCTACTCAAAGAAGAAAAAAAAATCTTTCATAAATGCCAAAAAATTGAGAATCACTGATATAAAATGAAGATTTTACAGAATTTCTTCCAAATATTTATCCTATTTTTAAAGCACCATTTAATAACCCATCCTTCCTTCTGAATGGGCTTGTGAATTGCTCCGATCTGAAAATGCATGTTGAAATCTAATTGCTCTTGTAATAGTATTAATAGAGGAGACCTTTTAGAGGTTGATTTGGACATGAGGGTTCTCCATCATGGGTGGAATTGGTGCTGTTATAGAAGGGTGAGCTGGGTGCCCACTTGCCCTGCTTCACCTCACGCCTTTCTCCATGCGATGATGCAGCAAGAAAGCCCTTGCCAGATGCTAGCACTTCTGCATTGGACTTTCCAGGCGCCAGAACCATGAGTCAATAAATATCTGCTCATTATGAATAGCCCAGTTTATGGCATCTGTTATATCAGCACAAAATGGACTAAGCTATGGATCATCAATATTTCTGAGTTCTACAAATCACTCTATAAAAAAGATACCTGCACACATATGTTTATCGCAGCGTTGTTCACAATAGCAAGAACCTGGAAACAACCATGCTGCCCATCAAAAGAGGACTGGATTAAAAAATGTAGTACATATACACGATGGAATACGCAGCCATAAAAAAGAACAAAATCATGAATTTCTCAGCAACCTGGATGGAACTAGAGTCTATAATACTGAGTGACCTCTCACAGAAACAAAGATCCGAATATCACATGTTCTCACTCATATAATGGACCTTGAACATCCAATGTAATACTATAAGAAAATGACTGACGGGACTGGGAAACTATGGTGGGGGGAGGCGGATGGGATTAACAGTAGCAAATATCTGTCTGGGGATGGGGAAACACCTCCTATCAACAGGGTGCCTGAATGAAACCTAATTGTACACCTAACCCTTAACTGTACCCCACAAAACCATAATAAAAAATATTGATTTAAAAAATATATATATTTCTGAGTTCTTTTATGTATTTTCATCCATCTCGTCTTCTGCAATATTCCTTTGTTCAGTGTGGATTTTTTTTTTCTGTGTGCCAAAACTATAATAATTTACTATGAGGTTATTATAAATTTTACTACAGGTAAAGGGAAGCTTATTTCTCCTTCTTCTGGATTATTGGTTTTCTTTTCTTTTCTTTCTTTTTTTTTTTTTTGAGTAGGAGTCTCACTCTGTCGCCTGGATTGGAGTACAGTGGCCACTCCCGGCCACCGCAGCCTCGACCTTCTGGGCTCCGGCGATCCTTCCGCCTCACCTTCCAAGTAGCTGGAACTACAGGCACACGTTACCATGCCCGGCTAATTTTTTGATTTTAATTGTAGAGAGGAGGTCTCGCCAAGTTGCCCAGGCGGGTCTCGAACTCGCGGGCTCAGGCAATCCATTCACCTCAGCCTCCCAAAGGCGCGGGATTACAGGCTGAGCTACCGAGCCCGGCTTGGATGACTGGTTTTCAAACACAACTTTCTTGGATCTTTCCAGCTTTTTTCATAGGCTGTCTCCTGGTCAGCTGCGTTTGTCCTTTAAAAAACATTTTGATCATCCAAGCTTACTCTTGGGACCGCTCCTGACTTGACTTCAAATGACTTCGGGAACAATACTATTATTATTGGTATATATAGACATTTCCGCAGCCCTATCCCATGAGAGAGCTTTATAAAGGCCCTTTAAGTAACACAACATACCGGAAGAATATGTTCGCTTATAAGCATTTGTCTTAAGTGAAATTTTGTTCATTTTTCTCCTCCCTACTTCCCTTCCTTCCCTCATTTCTTTGTCTTCATTTTTGTTTCTTCCTATTCTCCCTTGAACTCAATTAATCAGGTGTGCTCTCCTTTATGCTCATAATTTCTTTATGTTAAAGTCACCAATGACCTCTGGTTTGATTACACCGATGTTATTTCTCATATCTCTTCTTATTTGAACTGGCAACAGTTTTTCCTGAAGCATTTTCTTCTCTTCTCTTCTTTGACACCTCACTTACTTGATATTCCTGCTGATTTGCCGGGCAGCTATTTTTCTGGGTCTTTCTCCCATCTCTGATTTCTAAATGTGAGAAGGTCTTGAGCCTGGTTCGTGACTCTCCACTACTTCTTTGATCCCATCTCCTAATACTCTTTACCTTATTTCTTCACTCTGGTCACAATGGTGGCCTTGCTATTTCTAGAAACAGCAGATAAACTTTTGCATCAAGACCTAAACTCCTTTTTTTTTTGGTCTGCCTGGAATATATCCTTCATATGTCCACATGGTTCGCTATCATATTCTTCTGGTTTTTATTCAAAAATCAATTCTCAGTGAAGACTTCTCTGATCAACCTGTTCACAATCCTTACACATCCACCCTTTCCCAGCTATTGCAAATTGTGTTTTTCTCCATTTTATTTTTTCTTTTTAGAATTTAATACTATCTTGAATAAGACAAACATGCAAATCCACATACACACCTACCTTATTTATTTTTGTCTCCTCTTCTAAAAGTGCTATGAAGCCAAGGGTTCTTGTATTTGATCAAATACATTATATTCAACACCTGAAAACAAGTTCATGGCTCCAGTGAAATAGTCATTATTCGTTTGCTGGATATATTAATGAATAAATTTCACATCTTCTGTCGTTAATGTTACCTCTCTTTCTGTTTTAATATATTATAACTTATGCTAGCTTTTATAATTTTTTTTTTAATAATTTTTTTACCAATACAAAGTTGTCATCTTTGTTGGCTAATTATTTTTTCTGTACAGTTTTTTTAGTTTAAAACTAATATTACCATATCTGTGAAATTTTTATTCTTTCTTTTGGTAAATACACTGCCTGTTCTTTTGGCTTTAACTGTTTTGTGTGTTTTGTGTTAGCATGTCCTCTATACTAGTCCTTACATTTTAAATGGTGGCCCGGCTCAGTGGCTCAGCCTGTAATCCCGCGCCTTTGGGAGGCTGAGGTGAGTGGATTGCCTGAGCCTGTGGGTTCGAGACCCGCCTGGGCAGCGAGACCTCATCTCTACAATAAATCAAAAAATCAGCTGGGCATGATAGCACATGCCTGTAATTCCGGCTACTTGGAAGGCTGAGGCGGAAGGATCGCCGGAGCCCAGCGGGTCGAGGCTGCAGTGGCCCGGAGCGGCCACTGAACTCCAGTCTGGGCGACCGAGTGAGACTCCAACTCAAAACAAAAACAAAAAACAAAAAACATTTTAAATGGTGTCCTTATTAAGCCTATATTGTTTTTATTATATTATTATAAAATAACTATTTTTATTAAATAACTGTTTTTGATATTTGTTTTGATTTTCATAACAATGTATGCATTTATTATTTAGACATCTCTGTCTTTACAGACTACCTGTTTTAGTTTTTATCAGTCTTATTTCAAGCCACATATTTTAGAAAATTAATTTTGTATGTAGTAGGCACCACTGATTATGGAATTATCTTTTTGTTTTCTCTATTAATTAAAGTGATTGAGCTGGGCACAAAGTGTGAGGTCCACAAAATTTCCTCTCAAAGCTCTAAACATTGTCCCTGTATCTTTTTCATTAATCTCGCAAAGGGTGGACAAGTACTGGTCTGAGTTTGCTATATTTGGCAGCCATTTTTTTAGCAAGTTTTTTTTTTTTTTTCGCATATACTTTCACTTATTATATTTTTCATTAATTGAGTCTCTCATACAAGTCTCATTATTCTTGTTAGTGGGTATTTCAGATTCTGATTACTGGTTGATGTGAGTTTAAAATTTCAGTGCTATTATGCATAACTACTTTCAATGCTTCCTCTTTAATTTTTAGTGGTGAGCTATGTGACATTAAACTGAGAACTCTATTATTAGATGTAATTTTGAGACATACATTTTTAGCATGCAAAGTTAAGAACTTTTTTCTCTCATCCTTGCAAGTATTGAAGATAATATTCAAACAGAGACTAGATAGTGCATGACTCTTGTTTGGATTTAGTAGTGGAGATTTTTGAATATCATAAAGGTTGTACTAAGGTAGCCATTGCATTTTATGGGGGAAAATGTTGATAAGTTACATATTGAAAACATATACAACTGAAAGAAACCCATATGTACTTTTTTATGTGACAAATTTATAAAGGGCAATTTAACAAAATGATATAACTCCTCTAAGTCACAGTTTTAATAACTGTAAAATAAGAATATAATTGCCTCACGAGATGATAGTGAAATCAAAATGAAACAGAAATTTTAGCAACTTTTATTGAGGCAGAATTGACATATAGCAAATACATATAGTTAAAATGTACAGTTTGGGGGCAACCCCTTCGGGTCCCTTCCCACTGAGGGAGCTTTTCTGTCCTCTCAATAAATCCTGCTTTCAAAAGAGAATGTACGGTCGGATTCATTTTGACACGTGTATATACCTTGAACCCATCACGACAATTGCCGCGGTGAACACGTGTGACAACTCCCAATTGTCCTTGTTCCCTTCTGTAGACTGTCCATTGTTGCGCCTTTTCTCTGTACCCTGGGTTGCCACTGGTCTACTTGCTGTCACTATGAATCAGTTTGCATTTTCTATCACTTCACAGATATAGAATCACACAGCACGTACACACTTTTTGTCAGATTTCTTTAAGACCACATAGTTATCTTGCAATTCACTCAGGTTGTAGTATGTAACATTTGTTCATTCTTTTTTTTTTATCACTAAGTCATACTCTACTGTTTAGATATACCATATTTTTTATTCATATACTTGATGATGGACATAGGGCTGTTTGTAATTTTTAATTATTTATTGCAACAAGTTGTTGCTAAGAACATTTATGTATGAGTCTTTGTATGGGTATGCAATATCTTCATGCCCATAAAAGAAGATATGTTTAATTTTTTAAGAACTAAGACAATTTATATTAAAGTTCCTAGGGCATCCTGGAGCACAACCTAAATGGACGTGATTGCCATACTTAGAAATATAGTTATTTTGACTGGTCAATGTGGTATGACAAAATATTCAAATTTACCAAGATGTAAGTTATTAAATCAACATAAGCATATCATGGCACATGGTTCTTAAAAACTTGGACAAGGCTTGAAATAGTTAAAAAATGAATCAAGTAAATCAATAAATATGCTCTACTAGGAACATACTTATAAAATATGTGCCAACAAATTGTGAAAGATATATGGATATACAGGCAATCATTAAACTTAACTAGGTAGTGTCACATATAAGGAAGGTCATTTTGTTTAGCATAAGAAAATACTAACATTGTCAATGTAAATAATAACTGTCTCCCCAAGACATTGCCTCATATATATTATCTCAGCTAATATATTTCTGAGATAGAAACATCAGTATTAGCTCATTTTCTTTAGCAGATAAAATTTTAAAAATTGAGATTCATAGAAAAATCATGATTACATAAAACATTTGAGTGTAAACATGAAAACAAAGTGTAAAAAATATGGAATCACATGTAGGCTTGAGAGTGTTCTTGAGTCTATGCATACAATTGGTTTCTTGCTCAGTTACCTGTGTTCTCCTTAGGTTAGGTCCTAATGGAGAAGAGACTAGAAAGATGGTTATGTTATGATTTCAGAAAGGAAACCACAGAGTGAGAGTTAAAAGGAGAGAAGCAAATCCAGCGAGGGAGTCAATAAATCTTCTGCAGTGTGGACTCATTCAGAACAGCAACCGAAGCCCTGGATTCCTACGCATCTTGCTTCTTTAAGAAGATTATTTGAAGTAACGACACAGTCCAAGCTTGTTAGATTTTATATTAAAAAATTAGATAAATCTGGTTCATACTTTTAATCATTGATATTATAAAATTTTAAAATCCTGAATAGATAAAAGACTTACATTATCAAACAAAATTGACACAATTGCCTAATTGCTGGTAATATCAGATAAAAGAGAGATTAGACTAACATTTCAGAGCATATGAAATGAAAGACAAATTCAAATGGGTTGAATAGGAAGAAATAAAGAACAGCAATATGAAATAAGCAGAAAAAAAATCACTAAACTCAACCATTGCATTTCAGCGATTCACTGAAGACCAGAGTAGTAATTTCCTTAAGATCATTCAGTGTGTTAATAATCGAATTTTAGCATATTAGTAAAAGATTTTGTGCCCATTCACTCATTCCGTCATTCGTTCATAATGTACCATCATCATGTGTACATCATATGACAAGATGCTCATGTAAACCCTATAACATCTTTCAAGGGAAGACCCTCTCACTTGCCATCAATTGTATATCCACTCAGGTATAGTTCATGTTCAAACTTCCCGTTAAAACATCTTGGATGCTCTGCCTTCTGTAGTAGCTCATTGTCCTGTTACAGATAAGAAAATTGTCAACTAAGGATCATTGCCCAGTCTGCCATCCAAAGAGATGGTTTTCTCAGCTCAATACATTATGAATGGAAGACTTAGTTTCCATGAAGCTCTAGGCAGTCTCACGGTCCTGGCTGGATTCCTGCCTGCAGGGCTCCACTCAAACTAGTTCCGGCTTTCTCTCCTGAGAGTGGGTGACACTGAGGTGGAAGGAATGAATATGAGCTAAGAGCCCTGAAATCCAAACACGACAGCTGCCTGTTACATGGACTTGCTATGAGGTTCCAGGTTTTAATTTTTTTTTAAATTTGTCTGTACTACAAATTTTTCATATGCAAAAATAGAAATTATTATAACTTCTCAGTATTGTCTTGATGATCCTGTATGTTCTTGTAAATTGCCTAGTAGGAGAGACATAATGGAGTAGTGCTTCATAAATACTAATTCCCTTTCCTTTCTGCATCAGCCTAACCTTGACTCTCACATCCAATTCCTATACTGAGCCAAGTTCCCTCCTTATACTTTAAACTCTCTTGCTGATTTGAAACCTCTGTACATCTTTGGATGTGCACGGTCATGTTCACTGTATACTTTTACTTTATTTTAATTGAAAAACAAAACAATTATTTAAAAAGATTTCCACTCATAACACTCAACATGCTGTCATCTTGAAATATTCTTCAATTTCATGTTGAATGCACTATGATGGTATGTGACTTTCATGCCACTTGAGGATGTTTTAGTTGTCCAATAGTGAGAAAGTCTACTTCTGATTAAAAAGTGGAATTAAGAAGAATTCTTCTGCTTTTAAAGTGTTAACTTTGGTGAAACAAATGTTTTTCCCTTTTAAAATGTAAAAAGATTTGTCATTTCAATTCTTGTTCTGCATTATATGTAATGTTTCAAAATAGGATTTGTTTTAATTTATAAAACAATACATTTTCATAGTTTTGCAATTAGTGATGATATTCTATTTATTCTAGGTCATTTATAATATTTAATATCATGTATTTATAAGTATTTGTTAGAGTAACATAGTATTACATTTACACATTATCTTAATAGCATAGGGCACATAATTTTATTTAATAAAAGTTGAATAATGTGCAGTGTCTTTCATTTATAACTGTTCTCTTTAAGCAGCATCCTTAGAATTACATATGTGAAAATTTTCCATTTACTATTTTGTCAATGGAAAAATAGTCTAACCTCATTGACATCAACAAATTCATAATAAGTTTATGAAGCAGAAGTTTTTGGTTGTCATTTAACTACATTAAGGAAAAATATGCACATTTTTACAAACTATGAAACAGCAGTGCTAAAATGCAGCCATTTGAAACACAAGGTGATAACTTCAAGTATTTTCACTGACTTATTTTCAATAACAAAACATTGCACCTCCAGTCTCATATTTTTATTCTATATATATACTATAGTAGCAATTTACTGTAATAACCTTGAACCAAGATTAATGTCCCAGTTATAACATTTGGGTTGAAAAAAATTCTAAAAGATATGGAAGAATTCTCTAGCTTTGAGCATATAATGCACTATTTCTCTGGAATCTTCCATTTGATCTTGCCTTGTAATAATTAACTACTCAAGTAGCTGCTGGAACCATGTTCAGCTACCAAGAAAATAGGTTACTCTTTGTTAATGGAGAAATGATATGTGTAAGTGCCGCAGGGATGTCAGAAATTCATGGAGTTTAAAGCCACGAAGGCATCAAGTTCTTCAGTGGCCTTAAATATAAGAGATGACACTAGGTCCCCATCTATTTACATAGCACAAGCTAACCCTTCACAGAAGGCTAGAAGGATGGCCCTGAGATTTTTTGACCAGTCATCGTTTATTGACAAGTGTGATCATTGGAAGATGACTTTTTAAAGAGGTGCAAATATAAAAAAATGACATAGAATTATATGATTGAAAGATCTACTGGCTACTCATTGATCATTTAAAAACATTAGTATGTATAACAGGAATATCAATAGTAGTATCTAAATCCAGAAAAATCTTTGAGCTAGTTTATTGATTATAATAAATTTATATCAACCTGCTATCATAAAGGAACCTGGCTAGATCTTATAACAAATATATTTAAACAGATTTTTTTCCTAACACATAGTGTATTGTAAGTGAATCGTTGGATAAATTCAAACTAAGGATTTTATATAACTGATTTCCTTTGCACAAGTCATGTCAAAATATTGTCCTTTAATAAACCTAGGCAAAAGTTTTATCTGTCTATAGCTGTTTGTGAGTAATTCTTAACCAAGCATTTATGATAAGAATAAGCCAGAAGAGTTTTAAAAATTGAATAATCTTAAAAAAAAGCAATCACATATCAAAGTAGGTCATTATGATCTTCCTTCAGGTTGTTGACAGCAAAACATTATTGGTCTATTTCCTAAAAATTTGATTCACATGTTTCAACAATGTCGGAGGATAGCCTGGTTAGCATGACACATGATTCTTACAATATGGCTATGCTGAAAAGAAACTGACAATTCCAGTGGCAATAAAAGCCCATAAGACATTGAATACAAATGTCTTATGGGCTTTTATTGTATTCATAAATGGCATAAAATCATTATTATAAGTGACCCTCATCAAGAATTGACATGTCAAAGAATTTTATTTTATTTAATTCTGAATAACTGGATGAGGAAGGTTATTTTGCTATCTCCTCTTTCTGAACCCAAATGCTATACACATATATATATATTTTTTATTTGAGTTGGAGTCTCACTCTGTCGCCCAGACTGGAGTGCAATGGCCGCTCCCGGCCACCGCAGCCTCGACCTGCTGGGCTCCAGCGATCCTTCCACCTCAGCCTTCCGAGTAGCCGGAATTACAGGAATGCGCTACCACGCCTGGTTGATTTTTTGATTTATTGTAGAGATGAGGTCTCCCTGCAGGCGGGTCTCAAATCCGCGGGCTCAGGCAATCCACTCACCTCAGCCTCCCAAAGGCGTGGGATTACAGGCTGAGCCACCGAGCCCGGCTTACACATATTTTAATTAAAAAAATTAGAGTCTGCGTGAAAAATGAGTGAGTTTAACACCTAAGTTTATGTGTATATATGTATCATACAAAAGGGACCCATAAAAAACCAGAATTATCTTTTGGAGGGCAGAAACCTTGTAGTACAGACTTCCACTGCTAGGTGAGAGTTTAGAAATCCACTGGCAGCAGTTAGCATTGCGGTGAGAGGCTGTGTTGTGCTTCAGTGAAATTTTTTTTTTTTTGAGATTCTTTCAACATTTGCCCGTTTCACGATCAGTGATTAACACAAACAATCTGCCCACACAGCACTGCGTGTTCAGAGTTTTTGACCAAAAAAGGCATGAACCCCATGCCCCACCTTCCTTGTTCACCCAATCTCAGCCCAAAGAACTTTTTGTTTGTTTGTTTCTCCAGGTGAAAAAATTCCTCAAAGGGAAACATTTTGTTGATGGGAAAGAGTTGAAACAAAAAACCACAGAAGCACTAAGGCATCAAAATTGGCGAATTAAAAAATTGTTTTGAGCAGTGGAAATAGCGTTTTGATAAGAATATTGCATCCAATGAAGAGTACTTGGAAGGTGACAGAAATTTAAATATATAAGAATAAATTTCAATATTTTAGTAAATAAATTCCAGTTTTTGGGGGGTCCCTCTCTTGCATAACACCTTGGTTTGCATATGTACATATATGAATGCATAAGTACATATATGCGTGTAAGTATAATCACACCAGATATTGTGTGCAAGCACTGGAAAAAAAATGTCCTATCTGGTAATGTAATATGTGAATATGTGGGCAAAATGCATTTTCTTCTTCCTAAAGTTGTTAACATAGACACAAAATACCTAGCTGCATTTAAATGTGGGTTTCTGAATTCTTTCACCAATGAATTCTCCTCCTTGGCAATACTATTTCTAAGAACTATTTGCAAACGTCCTTCTTAAAAGTCTCTATGAATTTAAAGAAAACACACTGGGAGACAGAGAAGGGTGGGCAGGGACTATGGTTTGCACTTACTGTTGATATGATAGCCACTTGCTTTTTCTAAGACTCTACCTTAGAAAAATCTTAAAAAAATATATAATAAAGATTTTAAAAATTGCTTTCTCATTTTTGTTTGCAAAATTAGAGAATTCGTTGGAGTTTCTTTGGTTGTGACGTACCTCCATACTCTGTTATAATTATTTCATATTATTTGTTTATTGAGGCATTTATTTGTAAATAAGTTTTAGACACAGAATTGCTTTTTGAGGCACAGGAATACTGAAACTTGCGATTTTAAAACCATAGAACTAAGCCTTTATTTTCTAGCGCTTATCCAACACAAAGAGTTCCTACTAGGTGTTAGGTACTCAGCTAAGTGACTATATTTTAAAGTTAGACTAAAAAAAAAAAAAATCCCATCTCAAGGAGCCCTAAGCCTAGTAAGGGAGACGACAAGCAATCCAAACCTGCTCGAGAATTCTACACAAGTCTTCTTGAGGTTGGGATATGCCAGACAGGTCTTAAATAATTGACAGAATCTCTTAGGAGTGAAACAGAGAAGGAGGAGGAAGAGATAGGAACAGTGTGGGCAAAGACAGAGAGCCCTAGGTGAGCATGTGGCAAACACCAAGTATGCAGGAGGCTTGGAACATTGTCTGACAGTCCATGCCCCGGAAGCTGACCCTGAACCAGAAATTCCCATCAAAGTGGTCTGTATGAAACATACAGATGTTGTAGATTTTGTCTCTCTTTACTGAGTCTGTGATTCTTAGTCTGTTAAGTGGAGACTTCTCAGAAGTGTCCCCAGAAAACTTGCAGGGGACTGGGACCATGAAACAAAGGAGAGGATGTTGTATTAGTCAGAGTGTTCCAGGGAAGCAAAATTGTATTCATCCCTGTCTCTCTGTCATTTATATCTATACAGAGAAAGATTTATTTTCATGAATTGGCTCATGTAATTGTGAAGGCTAGTAAGTTGAAAATCTGCAGGGCAGCCTGGTAGGCTGGGCACCCAGGAAAAAGCTGATACTGCAGCTTGTGTCCAAAGGCATCTGCGGGAAGAATTCCTTCTTTCTTAAGCAGCCTTAGTCTTTATTCTCTCAAGGCCTTCAACTGACAGAATGAGGCTCATTCGCTTCAAGGAAGGTAATCTGCTTTACTCAAAGTCACTGACTTAAATGTCATCTTATCCAAAAAATACTTTTACAGCAACATCTAGACTAATGTTGAACCAAATAGCCGGGAGCCTCGGCCTAGTCAAGTTGATGCATGAAATTAACCATCCCATGAGCCAAGCTAAACTGGCTCCATCCCACTTGGCAGTTCTGACCACAGCCTAGGTCACATGTTTAGGATTATCCCAGACAGGAGACAAGTAGTTGGTAAATATGTCTATCCTCTCCCTCCTGCAATTATTAGCTAAGAATGACTGTTGTGGGGACATCATTCTCAGGTATTTGTGTGAGCTGACAAAACATTCCCAACAACTTGAAGACCTCCCTCTAACAAAAACATACATATAGATGCTGGCTGTTGGAATGACAGCACGCCTGTAACCACATTCCCTCAAAGATAAAGAGATCAGCGGGGTATGTGTGGATCACCAAAAATCTTTGCATGGGCTTGAGGACTTGGAGAAAACAGCTGAGATTTTAGATGTAGACCAGTATCAAATCATGAAGAATTGGGGGCCATATCCAAGAATGTGGATTTCCTGTAAAGGTAATTTAGTGCCAGAATGTGTCAGGGTCATCCTGCAGGGGAATTCTCATTCGAGCTAATAATCTATTATCTCCAGAATCTCCAATTCAGGAGGTCTAAAATCAGCCCTGCAATCTGGTTTAGGATCAGTGTTCCAGGCGTTGGAAGCCTCAAAGGGCTTTGCACAGACACAGAACACGATCATGTCGACTCTTTACAAAGTGCACACTTGCACTAGTTTGAAGGAAGACAAAACTGTAAGAAATGATTCTTCTTTACTGCCTTTTTTTTTTTTTTTAGACGGCGTCTCACTCTGTCGCCCAAACTGGAGTGCAGTGGCCACTCCTGGCCACCTCAGCCTCGACCTGCTGGGCTCCGGCGATCCTTCCAAGTAGCTGGAACTACAGGCGCGTGCTACCATGCCTGGCTAATTTTTGACTTACTGTAGAGATGAGGTCTCGCCAAGTTGCCCGGGCTGGTCTCGAACCTGCGGGCTCAGGCAGTCCACTCACTTCAGCCTCCCAAAGGCGCGGGATGACAGGCTGAGCCACCGAGCCCGGCTCTTTACTGCATTAAAGTGGCAGGTGTGAAGGCACTATGTGAGAAGAACATTAATATATTTAGGTGACAAATTCAACAGCAGTGTTTGAAGTGGGACAGGAAGAAGAAAAAGATTAGTGAGTGATACCTTCCAAGTCACTGGCTTGGGAGATGGATAAGACAGGAATGTCTAGCCCTGCAATGTTGAAGACGGAAGCAGAATTTCCTGGGAAAGTTGTGAATGAGATTTGAGGGGTCAGTGGGATATCAAGAAAGAGACAGTTATTAGTCAGGTAGAAAGCAAGTGACAGAGAAGAAGTTTCCAGGCTGAGTTATTAGTATAGATTGAGTATTGACGGACACTTTGGCCCTCAGGCTAAACCCATTCTTCAGGTGTTTGGCAAATAAAGTTTTTGGGAAAACAGCCATGCTTTGGTTTACATATTGCCTGTGGCAGCGCCCTCTCTACCGCTGTGGATAACAGATTCCTTTGTTATGATGGATACCTATGGCCCACCCCATGTGCTGCCCACCTGCCTCTTTTCATCAAACGTTTGCAGCCGCTGGCTAAGCAGGGCAGTGGCTGAATTTGTGGACATGGATACATTGCCAAGGGATGTGTGTGGCGTGGCAGAAAAGATACAAATTAAAAATAAGATAAAATAAAATAAAATTTCCCAACCTGGGGGGGAAAAAAAGAAAACATAGGATGTGGAAGGAAGAAAGGAATCAGACTGAAAACCACAGGCTTCTTGAAAAAAAGCTGTCATTTCTAAATCTAGTTTTATCTCTGTTTTATTCCACCTATATTTTTCCTAGTTGCCAAATAAGCTAGATGGGGAGAGAAAAACAGACACGGCTCTTGGTCTCATTTTCTTTCCTTTTTCCTCTTTTTTGCAATGTCCTTTCTAGAAAGATGGCACTTGGTGGAGGAAACAACAAAGACCATTCTGGAAGTCGTGTGTTGCTTTCACAATGGAGGAATGTTCTGAGAAACGTGCTGTTAGGCGGTTTCATCGCCGTGTGGACATCGTAGAGTGTACTCACACACACCTAGATGGTGCAGCCCACTGCACACCTAGGCTATATGGTGTAGCCTATTGCCCGTAGGATACACGCCTGTGCAGCATGTTACCGTCCTGAAGACTGTAGGTGAGGGTAACACATGGCGAGACTTATGTACCTAAATAAATCTACATAGAGAAAAGGTCCGGTGAAAGTATGGCATAAGAGATAAAAAAAGGGTCTACCATGAACAGAGCTTGCAGGACTGAAAGCTGCTCTGGTGGGTCAGTGAGTGATGGAGGGAGAACTTGCGGGTCTAGAACATTGCTTTGTGCCGCTGTAGACTTTAGAAATGCAAAAACAAGTAATCCAAACCTACTCTGCACACATAGGCCACACTACATAGATTTGATTTTTTTGCTTCAATCCTAAATTAACCTCAGCACACTGTAACTTTTTTCCTTTATACCCTTTTAATCTTTAAAAACTTTTTGGCTCTTTGGAAAAACATTCACTTTAAAACACAAACACATTTTGCAGCTGTACAAAAATACTTTTTCTTTATGTCTTTATTCTGCGAGCCTTTTTCTATTTTTAATTTTTTCCTCTTTTACTTTCTAGATTTCTTTTTTGTTAAAAGAGAAATCACAAGCACACTCATTAGCCTGGGTCTACACAGGGTCAGGCATCACGGTCACTGTCTTCCACTTCCACATCTTGTCCCCAGGAAGGTCTTCAGGACAAATGACATGCTTGACGCTGTCATCTTCTGTAATGACAATGCCTTCTTCTGGAATGCCTCCTGAAGGACTTGCCTGGGGCTATTTTACAGTTAACTTTTATAAGATGTAGAGGCAGCATACTCTGAAGTAATGACAAAATATCGTCAATACATTAACCAGTAGCATCATGTCATTATCAAGTATGATATATGATACATAATGGTGTGTGTCCTATTTTTAAATGACTGGTAGCATGGTATGATTTGTTTGCATGGGCACCCCCACAGACACAAGCGATGTGTTGCATTATTGCATCCCCACGGCTACGATGTCATCAGGCTCTTGGGATTTTTCAGCTGTCCTGTGGTCTCATGGGCCCACCATCCGTGGGCGGACATTGAACAAAATGTCATTAGGTGGGGCATGATAAAGAAGTCGTGAGAGAGGAGATAGAAGCTACGGGAAGGTCTTGAGGGGACTTGACACCTGCGGGAATGCCCCCCTGGCCACCTCCATTATCTAATTGTTGGCTGGAAACGTGGTTAAGAACGTCCTGTCAACCCAAAATGTACTGCTAAAGGAAGGAACTTTTTGCTGTTTAAACACAGGTGCAGTAGCTTAACTAAATGTCCTAACTTGGCCTTGGCTTATTATAATACCATTAACATAGCATTTGCATTGCAGTTCTACCTCTTTCCCCAAGTGGGCTTCTCTGTGGTACTTAGGGGTAATATTCAAGATGGAGTAACTGTGGTCAAGGACCCGCATGCACAATAAGAACTGGGTCTCAGGAAGTGGGGGAGGGGGGTCAGATGTAAATGAGAGAAATGCCCCCAGGAAAGATAAAATAAAATTTATAAACTAATTCCTAGCACCAGTAACCCATTTGGGGTCCCTTCTCTTCTCTGAAGAGCTTTGTTGCTTAGTAAATTCCTTCTTTCACTCATTCTTTTGGTGTCCGCATTCCTGAATCTTCTTAGTTGTGGGACGAGAATATGAGGTTGTTGGTTTCAATTACAGTGGAGTTCAAAACTCCTGCAACGTTAGGAAGAGGTGACCCTTCCAAGTCCAGGAGCCCGTTCCGTGTCTTAGCCACCGGCCTGCGCTGCATGTATGTAGCTGTTGGGCCTTCCGTTTGGCATCCACGCTTCTTTTGTCCTCCACTATGTCCCTTTCATTTTGTTCATATGAGTTTTTTCCCAGGTAGATATAAAGAGCCAAGCCTTCTGCTTAGGAAATATTATCTTGTCTGCTTTTTCCAGGAGCTGCATACCTGCCCAATAACACAGAGCGCAGTCAACTTGTCACTGTTTGGAAAGGAGCCCTCTATTTGACTAGAAGATACAAGGAACAAATAAGCCTGGCTCATTTCTATGCCAGCCGCAACGTGATTACAGGAACGGGAGTAAGAAAAGGACATGAGTGCAAGGACACCCACGCACATGGGTTCAGGTGCCAGGTCCTTGAAACAACACCTGAAATACTGATTTTGCTTGGGACCCTGCCTCGTCTGCTACCCAGACTGGCAACATGGGATTTCATCAACGACCGTAATTCATGGGTGATTTCTCGAGGCTTCTGGACACAGTTTTTGGTTCTCTTTTTTCTTCCGTGTCCCTTGATCAAGCCTCATGGCTTGTATAATCTTCAGCATTCATAATCTAGGTAATGCACTTTGTAGAAGCAGCAGGAAAGTGAGGATGTGCAGATCTCCTTTTCCTCCCTGATGAGTTTAAAAATGCTGTCGTTTACTTCAGCTGTTGAAGATGGAACTCTCTCCATATTTAAGCAGTGGTATTCTCTTTTCATGCTGAAAGGCAATGAATTGTCAAAAATGGACATCTTGCCATGAATAAAGATGGCAAGTGAGTAGGTGACTCAGAAATGTGCTTGACAGGAGGGAAACGGTCTGCATACAGAGCATCTTCTGCTGTAAACTTGGGAGACCGAACAAGCCTGGCTGCAATGGTAGCCATCAGGTACCTGGACAGGAGCTCACAGTGTGCTCTCAAGATCCCCACGTGGCTTACAGAGCCTCTTCTGTGTGTTCGTGTGAGACTCTGATTCAGTTCTCTGACAACTTGGGCATGCGTTGATCTTGCTTCCAGATGGCTTTCCACCATCAGAATCCTGCTCAGAGGAGGAAATAGTTGGATACTACCCTTGAAGAAGTGTCTTCTTTAGTGCTGGAGTCAAGGATCCCGTGTGTGTCTGACTCACGTCCTATTCCAGAGACCTTCACTGGCACCTGAAGGCTGCTCCTGGGATCTGGGAAGGAAACAGAATTCACGGAGAAAGGACTCGATGTCCCTTATGTTCAGAAAGACCTTGTATTCTCTTAAGGAAGCATCATTGGTAAACTTCCTGGTTTTCCATTTCTTTATCTTTCAGAGTTGCTTTTAATGAATTAGCTGATAAGATGTGGAATTCCTGGTACAAAGTAAGAAAGTAAGAACTCAAGAGAACCTGCTATGACTGCAAAGCATACTGTTAACATTCATAGCACATGCAAAGTACTGGTTGTTCCATTGTTCCTGTAGATAGCTTGTTGCCCTATAAATGTTATGACTTTTGGTCTATTCTTTTTTCTCCATCCATTCTGGCCTCTTTCATTAGTAATGTATCTATGAGTCAGTTCAGAGGGGAAATGACCATCATTATAAAACCACAAGTCCAAGTGCGGCAGCAGTTTGCAGCGGACTCAACAGGTAAGTGTGCCCAGGACAGCCCAGCTGTACTCACTGGGGCTCCCAGGAGCCTGGCAGCGAGCCTCCCTCCCGTGCTGCCATCAATCTGCTTCTCCTTCCTTTAAAAAAAGTTCTAAAAGAACAAAGGCTGGGCGCAAAGCTCAGGCACTGGGAATTTGGGGTTGGTTGTATTTTCTATGAAATATGTATTGTTTTTAGCTTATAGTTAATATTGCATTTACCTGGAAATGTGAATAAAATTAACATTACGAACTGAGACTATTTTGTGAGAAATAATTCTGATTAGTACAAAAATGGCTTGAAGAAAATGTATGGTCATTTAAAAAAAAAGTGTTTAGGAACACAAGGGTGGAAGAATGATGTTATCAAGGGTTAACATTGTAACTTTTTTATTTTGTGGAATAGATACTGACGTGTGAGTTTCAGCCACACTTCCCAGCTGGTGATGCCACAGGAAAGCCCCCTGCCTGGACCCCAGAAACCTTAGTGAGGCAACGAGAAAGGGGAGATTGTCATCATGGCGATGACGGGACAGGGACCAGTGTGGGTAAGGCTGCACCTCAGGCTCTCTGTTCTCCCTGTCTGGGAAGTTGTGCAGGGAATCTAAAAGAAGAAAATCAGATTCCCCTCACTTATTTTTAATTCACTACTGCTTGCCCTGGCGTTAATTCTGGGCTTTAACAGAAGTATGTTTTTTGCCGTGGACTCTTCACCTTTTTTCTTCACTTGTTCATTCATTAAATTCGCTGATCGAGCAAGGTTTCCCCAAGGCCTCATTTTGGAGAAGATTGCTACAGTCATTGATGCAGAGATTATTAGGACAATTCTCATTCCCCCAAGAGTTTACAGTCTTGACATGTTTTGCAAAAACTTGTTCGTTCACCTTATTCTAAATGGTGGTGATGGTGGGGGTAGAGGGCTCCCCCCTCCCCCCTAGACATTCATGGGCAATGTCTAGGAAGTTTGTGAGGACTGAGTGGGAGTGATCCTGGCATGCAGGGCGCAGGAAGGCTGCAATCTATCCTACAGTGCATAGACACACTCCCAATATTATCAAGTATTATCCAGTCCCAGAGGAGAAACTCGGTTCTTAACTGTTGCTTTGAACTGAATTTATCCTTTACTTAGTGCAATTCTTTACATATAATAAAGGTATCTGCTACTGACACATTGTATAGTATTTAATAAATACCTGTCAAAAGATTAGTAATATTAAACTAGATTAAATTCAATGGTGAGTATGAGGAATGGTGGAGAGAACTGGATTTGTATCTTGGCTCCATAATTGAGTGTTTGTGTTGCCTTGACCAAGTTTCTTAACATTTCAGAGTCTTGGTTTTAACCTAACATAGGACATTAATACTCATTACTGTACTTAGTGTTGAATAGCATATCATATATGTGCACAATAGTTTCTTATAATTATTTCCTATCTCTTTTATGTCTGGACAAGTTTCCCAAGAATGAATGGATGACTTTTAAATTGATGATCTTGCATTAGATATTTTAGAAAATACCATTTCTGGGGTACATGTTCCATTTTTTTAGAATGACATTTTTTTTCTGGCTACTGTTTCCTTTTTTTCCCTTTATGTGTGTTGTTATAGCCTTACAGTAGAAGGACTGAGTCTGTATTGGGGTCTGTAGTGCTACCTGTTCTTTGTATGCAAAGATGTAAGCACTAAATGCTCCAGATGGCACCACAGATGCAGAAAGGTTAAGAGATATAATCAATTGTCATACCAGGGAGACACGCAACGTGATTTCAAGTTTACTGTGAGTCCCCACTGACTGAATTAGAATGTCATGTTCTGTGACAGGACAGTAATAGATTAGATGCGTGTTCCTCTCTGCTCTTCTGGATAAGTAAAAAGAAAATGCAGCCGTGAACCACCTCATTCAGTGGCCAGGACATCCATGATTGAAAATGTCCACTCACACTCTTCACCTCACGGTTCAAAGTATTTAAGCTCAGGCAGTGGCATCTGCTCTGTGAGGGGAGCAAATGAATCATAATAGTGTAAGAACATGCCAGAAGATCTGGGCCCAGAGAGGAGTGCAGAGAGGAAGAGCATTCCAATTCTGAAGGGGTGAGCACAAAGGCTGCTTTTAGCTGAAGCAGGAAGGCAGCACCTGGGGCGGGGCGGGGTGGGGGTGGTGTACTGCTTAGTAAAGAGGGAACAAATGGTCACTTGACATTTGAGTCTTTTCTCCCACGTATCTCAGATCCATAACTTGAGGAAAATGGCTCTTAAGAAGTTTTCTTCCACAGGTAAGAAAGAATACCATGTGCTATGTAAGTAGACTCATAGCTGCAAACCTAAAGCATTTCAAAATTATTCTTTTTTTTTTTTTTAGCAAGCCTGGGTCATGTACTTCTCTTCTTAATGGCTAGACTTTTGATCATGTAATATCAAAATAGTAACATATCATGATAGGATGACTTGGCCATTCAGTGATGGTACAAAACATTGGGGAAAAAAGTTTGGAAGAGAGTGACTATGGTAAGTTATTGCTCTTGGAACTATAAGAAAGATAATTTCATTTTAGAACTGGTTTTATGAAGTGATTCACTTGACATCACATCGTGGCAACTGAAAGTAAAGATTCTGGAAGAGAAAATCGTCAGTCTTCGATATGGCAGGCATGTGCACTCAGCTCCAAGACTCACATTTTTGATGAACTAGAGTGAGTTTTACTCTACCCCGACATTAAGTGACAGTATAGTCAAGAAAAATAAATGGGAACCAGTGTTTTCACTGATACTGCTGTTGACAATGTGTTAAATCTTCCCAGATAAATTAAAGAAAATTTACAAAGTAGCTTGAAAAACTATTCAAAATTATTGCATTAAGATGCATGTCCAAGTGGCTTTTGACTCGATTCCCTTGGAATACCATTGCTAATAAAATTTTAAGAAGGCTTAAAGTGAAAAAAGGCATCGGGACTTAATGCTGTCTTCCTTGGTTTTCTTGAATTTATGGAATATGTTTTCATCTTTTAGTCATAGTTCTGTTTTTAAATAACTCTGTTCTGCTCCATGAGAGACATTTCAGGTCTAAATGTATGCAACCAAATTATCTCTTAACCCTCATTTTCCAACTGCAGTTCAATCAATGTACTCCAGATGGCATACAATGATGATAAAATTATGCATATGTTGCATTGAGGGATTGAATATGCAAACAGAAGGGCCTGGTTAACTAAGGCTTTCAAAATGCCTTCAGGACTTCAGCATTCTACCCCATAATGGAGAAAAAAAAACCAGATAATGTTTTGCTTGGTTTTAGGATTTGACATTTTCAATATAGCAAAAGGAAATGCAATTATAATCCATATCAGTCCACATGAAATGCTGCCAATGTCAATATAAAAGTCAATGTTTTCCTACAAAAACGTTTGTCCATAGTGATGCATTTTTACCTTAGTTTATTACCAACATTTCTCAGTTTATACCAGCTCATGAAAAATTAAATGGGAAGAACCAATCACAATGGATCTATTTAATAACTTGGTAAGCGTTTAAGAATACATGATTGTTAAGGCAGGTTGTCCACTTTTGTTTGCATAATTTCAGAAAAACAATATTTGGGGAACTATATAAAAATTTATAAAAATATGGAGAAATGTATATATATATATATTTCTCTATATAAAATATATATATATATAAAAGCAAAGCAAACAAGTATTCATCAACTACCAAAGAATTATCAACTAGTCTACTACTGAACGTGTCTGTCACAGCTCTGTAGTTCTTTAATGTGAAAGCAACGAATCACATCTGCATTTTAGATATAAGAGTAGTTTGCAAAATGATATATTTGTCAGTTTACCATGACACTGCTGTCCCAGGAAACCTACTCCATTCTGACGACAATCATTAGTTTTAGTCATAGAGTTCATATACTTTAGAGAATTGTCAGTATAGTTTCTAAAGATTGAAGAAAATTTATGGTGGCTTAATAGTAAAGTTTCTATTCAAAAATATAGACGTGTGTGTGTGTGTGTGTGTGTGTGTGTGTGTGTGTGTGTGTGAGATTCTTTACCTCTCAATATCCACCCACAAGTCATTATTTAAAAATGTTTAGTCCTACAGGCTAAGGTGGGTTTGTACAAATTGGTGATACAGTTTTACCAAACCTTTCTAAATTGGGAAGCCCTTTCTTCATCTAGGAAACTGGGTGTTTACTTTTTTCCTACAGTTTCATGCATTGATTTTGATGAACGTTTCATGCTAAAGGAGTTTCTAAAGGAGAACAATCCAGAATCCATGAATAGTCACTGAGCCCTTTAGTTCTGCTCTCAACTTAAAGCCATTCTTCTCCATTTAGAGCAGACAAACCCTGTTGCTTCACAAAACACTGTGCTGTCATTTTAGTATTTCCGTGGTGGTTGTTTCCAGCGAGCTGGGCTGGAATATTAAACTCTCTGCTTCCTCTGCTGTCTCTCGCTGTGCTGGCCACATTTCGGGTTCTGTTTGAAATGGGCAAAAAAGCAATTCTGCTGTTCATACAGAATAACTTGTAAGCTGGTGTGGGTGCCTGTGCATTCTTTACTTTGTGAAGAGGATGTGCGATCGCCTGGCTTTGTGTCTGCGGCCACTGGCTTTCCGAAACTCCACTGAAATGCACTGACATGCATAAACAATCAAACGTAAAACATAATAAAAGTCTCCTCTTCCCACCACGTTTCCCACACCAGACACATCATTTCAATGCCCCAGTCTACATTCACCAAGTTATACATGTTGGAAACCAATTCTAAGTGTCACGTAGAAACAAAAAGATAATAGAAGTTCAACAGAGTAACATACAGCTTTCAGTATTAAAAATGGCTCGAGACCGACCTGGACAACTGGGCGAGACTTCATCTCTATAATAAATAAAAAAATTAGCCGGGACTGGTGGCACACACACCTGTAGTTCCAGCTGCTTGGAAGGAGGAGGCAGAAGGATCGTCTGAGTCCAAGAGGTCGAGGCTGTGGTAGCCATGATTGTGCCACTGCACCCCAGCCTGGGCAATAGAGTGAGACTCTGACTCAAATAAATAAAATAAAAAAATAAAAACAAAGTCTAGCATTTGAGAAAATTAGCTGTCGTGGCTCTTGCCAATTGATGCAGCCACAGACCCCTGTGCTGAGAGCTTATCTCCTGATGGGATAATCCTTCCCTAATGGGAGTTGTACTATTGCAAAGACTGTCTGAAAACATGTTTAGGTTCTCACCATCTGCTCTGTTTGTCCGATGGAGAAAAAGTTTGAGAAGTTCTTAAGCAACCAACGCAATTGTTTAACCAGTGGAATGGCATTTGTGCTGGAAGCGCCATGGTAGAGAGACTTTTGGGTCTGCCCAAATATATAGTGCATTCATCTGAATTTTGTGTGCTTTATTTATGGCCTCTCACATTTAAGATGCCACATAGTCATATCCACAAAGTAAACATTGGACATTTTTGATGATCTTTTGATTCTTTTTTTAAAGCACCTCTACATGAATTGTGGCTCTGTAATGTCAGGAGAGATTCACGGTCTATCTTGGATGCTATTTAGAAAATGCTAATGATGAACACTCCAGATAGGAAAGTTCTTCTCTCTCTCTTTCTTCTTTCCCTCTTCGTTTTCTTTTTCTTTCTTTCTTTCTTTCTTTCTTTCTTTCTTTCTTTCTTTCTTTCTTTCTTTCTTTCTTTCTTTCTTTTTCTTTCTCCCTTTTTCTCTCTCCCTATCTTCTCTCTCCCCTCTCTCTTTTTTCTTTCACTCTATTAATTTCTCTCTTTTCCCCTCCTCTCCTCCCTCCATCTTCCCTCTCCTCCCTTTCTGTCCCTTCCCTCCTTCCTTCCTTCTTCTTTCTTTCTTGTTTTCATTAAAAATACGATCGCTTGGTACAATGACCATTGACTATTTATGCACCTGACTCTGAACTGTCCCCCACATCTTTAAAATAAAAATTTAGCGACAGAGTGAGACTTCAACTCAAAAAATAAAATAAAATAAAAATTTAAAAATAAATAAATAGTCAGGGGAGGGGGCTGGGATTGGCAGTTGAGGGAAACTGCTAGGTGAGGGAGGGGCCTACCTCGTCAACAAGGCTACCTGCATGATCAATGTTTATGTACTTGACCCTGAATTGTACTGCACATCTTTATAATAAAAATTAAAGTAAATAAATAGGTCTTATCCCCCCCCCAAAAGAAAATAAAGTATAATACTAAATATAAATGACATTTCTGGTAGCAGGTCAAATTCTATTATGAAAGTTGCATAAACATTTTGGGGTGACCATCGGGGCCAGAGACTATGGAGTATTTCTCATGCAACATGGCTCCGCCTTCAGTCTGCCACTCTCTTTGGTGACCAGCAACAGGGGCATCACAGCAATGTCCCAGGTGTGCCTTCCAAGGGCGGAAGGAAAACAGATCACAGCGGACTTGCTGAGAGACTCTGTGAGAGCCTGCAACAGGACACCCTCATTTGGAGTTTATGAGAGGGTTGCCAAATAAAATACAGGACACTCGAATTTAAATTTCCGCTACATGACAAACTTTTACTATGTCACGAGTATTGCACGGAGCATATTCATGCTTAAAGGGATTCATTGTTTATCTTTAAGGGTATGTTTAACCAGTGGGGAATTCTACTGATCAACGTCAATCCTCGCCTGTCTAGTAGCCTGTGACTCCACCATAGAAATAAAAGCAGGACAGAAGCATCTGGAGGTTTTGATCAATGGCGTAATTCAGAAGTATAAGGAGGAAGTACAAACTGCACTGGGGATTTATTCTGCCGGTCTCCATGAGTGAGGAGGATCGTGGACAAATGTTTAAAGGTAACAAACAACAACAGATGCTGGTGAGGATGTGGAGAGAAAGGAACGCTTCTACACTGCTGGTGGGAATGCAGATTAGTACAACCTCTCTGGAAAACAGTCTGGAGATTTCTGAAAGAACTAGAAATTGACCTTCCCTATGACCCAGCAATTCCCCTATTGGGAATATACCCAGAGGGACTCAAATTATTCTACAAAGAAGATAACCTGCACACGAATGTTTATTGCAGCTCTATTCACAATAGCAAAAACATGGAACCAACCGTGTTGCCCACCGAAGCTACTCTGGATAAAAAAATGTGGTACATATACACAATGGAATGCCGTGCAGCCATAAAGAGCAACACATATATGGGCTTTGCAGCAACCTGGATGGATTTGGAGTCTATCATACTCAGTGATTTATCACAGAAACCAAGAACAGAGTTCCATATGTTCTCACTCATAAGAGGACCTTGAACAATTATAATGCTATAAGAAAGCGATTGGCATTAGTGAGAAACTATGGTTGGAGGGGGGTGGTTGGGACTGGCAGTTGAGGGAAACTGCTAGGGCAGGGAGGTGCATACCTCATGAACTTGGATACCAGCATGATCAATGTTTGTATACCTAACCCTGAATTGTATCCTACATCTTTACATTAAAATAAAAAATAATTTTTTAAAAAAGGCATGATGTTCATGCAAGAGGTTCTTCGAATTCGGAGTTTATGAGAGGGTTGCCAAATAAAATACAGGACACTCAAATTTAAATTTCAGCTACATGACAAACTTTTACTATGTCACGAGTATTGCACGGAGCATATTCATGCTTAAAGGGATTCATTGTTAATCAGAACTTCAAAATTAATTGGATGCCATCTATTTTCTTTTGCTAAACCCAGCAGCCTTACGGTACAGAGCTCATTAGAGTGGTACCCAAAGGAGGGGTGGACAGACTCCAGACTGGTCCTGCACCTCCTTTAACTGCTCTGAAATTAAAGACATGGAAGTGGGGCCGTGAGTCGCCATTGAATCGAGGAAGTGTGGGCTGAGGGTCCTTGTGCCTGTGTGCAGGGCTTAGAGAAGGGGGAAGGGGCCGTCAAGATGCAGTCAACAGCTGACTTAGCAAATCACCAAGGTCATTAAAATAATTCACAGGTTTCTTCCTCAAAGAATGGCCCTGCGTTCATCAAACATGAACCTCACTGAGTAGTATGGATTCGGTTTTGAATAAAAAGTCAACAATCTTGAAGAAAATCTAGAAGAAGTGTCTCTAAACGATCACCTCTTTTGACAATACTCCCTGTTCACTTCTGCTGCTCCTTTAGTGACATTTTTTTTTTTGGAAGGGCAAAGAAGGAAGCTTCCACTTTGATGTGTTATCATTTGTCTGGGAGACGACATCCCAGTAAAAGTTACATGTGTGCTAAGTTACATGGTGTTCAAATCAAGTTGACTCTCTACTAAAAGGTAACGATTTTTGAGTGCCAGGCATCAATCCAGATGCCTTGTAAAGCCTCTAAAACAGGTGCCTCCACTTTTCATATGGGAAGGCAGAGCACGGACGGATTAAAATATGGAGTCACAAATTCAGGTCACAAATCCAGAAGAAGCTGGGATTAGAATGCAGGGTTGTAAGAGAGCCTTGACTGTTATTTAGCTGCATAAGGAAAAAACGAAATCATCATTACTCCACGACGGCTTGAACTGCAGTGTTTACAGGGTTATTTTGACCACTTTTCTGTTACTCTGTGAAGAAACCCAAATGTGAAATCTCGACCTTTAGTGCAATATTCCTAGAATTTGAACTAAAAAAAGAACCTGAGATAAGTTCTGGGAAAACATTCTGATTTGGATACTGAGTTTGAACTTGATTAGCTATCACAATTCACATCCTACTTAGCCGTTACCTTATTTAAACAGCGCAGGTGACAGAGCCGACCGGCCACCAAGCTATTGTCGGAAGGGCAGGGACAACAGCAGGTCTGCCCCAAATAACACCAAGCTCCCTCCAGGTGTAGGGGCCGGGCCGGGCTCTAAGAAGATGGAGGGCCAACACCATTTCCCTGGTAGACGGGTGTGGATGTACCCATTCATTCACCCACTCTGCAGATAATTAATGGGAAAAATGGGGCTTTTATCCTTAGTGAGAGGGCATGTACATTCAAAACAGGCAGATGCGACTTTTCTTAAAAAGGAAATTACTGAATTGGATGCATTTTTTAGCAACAGAGAAGTTAGATGGAGTTACTTTAAAAATTAGTTAAAATGCAAACCTTGGCCTGCCTTACAATCAATTTTTCAAAGAAGTACGAACAGGACTTTAGAATTTAAAGATTGTAATTCGAATGAATATTAATGCTTGAGTGTGCAGAGCGCCGAGGTAACTGACCTCGGACCTCACGCAGTGTACAAAGTAGCTGCTTCGCTGGAAAAACCAATTTTTCACCTTTTTTTTTTGTCAGAAATAGGAGACTTTCCACTATAGGCTGGATTTTGTTCCTTGTAGAGGTCAAATCAGTGTCTGCTTGAAAAATTCATGATCCAGAAAAGGTAATTTTTAATGAATATTTATGAGCGATGTCCTTTCTTATCAGAGTTGTGCAAGTTTTCTGAAGCTTGCCACTAAGACTGGCTTGTGATTTTTAGCAAAAAACCTCTGAATCAAAACGAGGAAAATGGACTTGATATACTCTCGTCGGGCTCATTTTGGCGTCTCCGCGCTGCCTCATCACTGCATATAAAACAACATTGTTCAGCCTGTTCCTATCGCCTCCACCACAGCGTTCTTTCCATTGCTTTTAAGATCCACACGCCAGCATAAAAGAGCATTTAAAGGACATTATACCCTTTCTACCTTTTTTTAACCCTAAAAATATTTTGCTAATGATTCAGACCAAGAAATAACCGAAATATGAGTTTTCTTGGATGGGCAGTGGCTGTTGTACTCAATATGTAAAAACAATCGACTCAGAATGCTGAAAAGGTTTATAGCGAAATTGTGATTTCTCAGATTTCCTACAGTCTCTTAACATTAAAAGAAGTTGGGAGAGAAGTCTCTAACAAAGCATCTGTTGACATTTTCCAGCAAATGTATATAAAATCACTGAGAAAAACTGTTACATATTAATTTATAAGTATAAAACAATGCACTACGTTTACATTTGTCCAAGGAGTATGTATTAGACACAGTCCGATGTCTTTTAAAGTTATCCGCAATCTAACAGATTGTAGAAATAAAATTGCATCATGAAAATAATCCAGCCTGCCTGTAAACTGGTAAACATTTTAACTTTTAGCCTCTGCCATTTGATAATATGAAATGCCTTCATAGTACAAAATTGCAACTTTACCACTTATAGATTTTCCCCTCAAGGTAGCGTGGAACAGACACACATTACCATAGGATTAGTCTTCATAGAGTTTCTTAAAATGTTTCTCTGATGAATTAGGATGACAACCTATTTATCATTATAAACATTAGAGGACGGCATAATGAAATGGAATAGTGTGCCCGATGGAATCAAAATCTTAGCTCATAAGGATTACATCTTCAGCTTTTGTGAAGACCAAGGTATTTCTGCTCGATGCCTAATGCTCAGTATAAATCATGCTTATCATTTTCACTGAAGCGGAGGCCTGCAAAATATTAGAGATATACATACATCAGGGGACTTCGACAAACCGAGTGCCATTTGCTTGACTCTCTCTGGACTCCAGGCTTCTCCATCAGCTGTCAGGTTTCATCTGGAGGGCTCTTTCTACCTCGCCACAAGCCTAGCTGCTTCCCACGCATGGTCTCTGTAGCTCCTACCCATTTCCTAGGTCTTAGGTTGGATGGTGCCGCCTTTAGAGAGCCTGATCTTACAGCCCTGACCATCAAAGCTCCCTGCACTTTCTCCAAGTGCACAGCATCTGGCAGGCATCACACTGTGGCTACCTGGTGATGGCATCATCATTGTTCTGTGGGGCTTGCCGACTACTGAGGCTTGCTGATCATCGGATGCTCAGATCCTGCCATGTGCCCTCATTCATTTGGTCTTTTATTTCGGGAAGGCCTACCAAGTGCTGGGCTGCGTTCGGGGCTTTGAAGGTAGAAACATGGTCCGGCATGAAGCACAGGATGGGATAACAGAAGAGGAAGTGGCACCCATGTTCTTGGACACGCTGGGGCTTTTTCTGCAAAGGAGGGATCATTCCATCTCACGCATTTCCCAGCACTATGAAAGAGGGACAACATCTTGGGTCTCCTCTGGGTTTAGGAGCAGCAGATTCTACACTGAGAAATACTTCTGCGGAAAAAAGAATTCTGAAACACAGAGTGACTGGACAAGCACGTGATGGAAATTGAGATTGGCGGGAGTGTCATTCACAGGTGGCACTGAAGCAGGAACCATTCAAGACCAACAAGGCTACACTAGATGCTCTCGTGCCCTTGGTCTCCAAGGCTCTCCCTGGTCTAGGGTGTCTCATAAGGGCTTTGCATCCTTAGCTCTCTCTTTCCGCTAATAAACGTATGTTTCTATAGGAAATAAACCCTTCCAAGTGGTTGGGGTTTTGAAATATAAACTTAGAAATAACCTGTAAAACAAAATCCCTGATGTTTTGTTTATTTCTTCTTTCTTTTTGTTTGTTTGTTTGACAACAGATTAACGTATTAGTAGAATCCAACATCCATATGATTTCCTAAGTGCCATGGAACTTGATGAGCAATCCCTACAGGGAGGGAAAATGCTACTAGGTGGATGAATACTAATGACCTCATGTGCATATTTTTATTAAAACTTCTTTACTGCACTATTTCTTCCTGGCCATTTTTCTCATGTATGGGCTATATTAGAATTTCCCCTCAAAAACATGTGTGAGAGTCAGGTGATAAATGGAGGGCTTGACCCAGGTGTGTGCATGGATCTCTCCATGGATCCTTTCCTCAGTCCCCTTGGATAATCGGAAGGGAAGTATCTGGTGACTGGCAATACCCCAACATGAATTTCTTTGCCTGTAGCATAAGAACGGATAGTAAGGAACACTGAGTGGAAGTCTTCCCAACCAACCCCTGGCTAGTATACAACATTTTTGTGATACTTTAGAAGTTCTAAATAATGCAGATATCGTGGTCTCCATCCTACTGTCATTTAATTTACTAGCCTGGCCATTAAAAAACTAGACAGAACCTGTGGTATGACAGCAGATGGCTGCAACTTCAAAGAAGTATCAGCCCCTGCTGTCACTGCTGTCCTGCCCGTGGTACCTTAGTTAACACAGATGAACATGGACTCAAGTGTGTGATATGTGGCTATTGATCAGATAAATGAGTTTTTTCTCTCACCGCTCATAAGGGAACCAGAAGCAGTCACGTTCACCAGTGACAGAGGAGAGGTCACTTCTGCAGCCTCAACCTGGGTCTACATTCAGTCTCCCTCATCCTGTCATGGTCTAGTTTGGATCATTAAGACATTCTACGGAACATCACCCTGTTTCAGTTGACTAATTATATCACGCAGTTAGTACAGATGAGAAAGTTGCAAGTACACTGAAAGCATTTTAAGTCGGATACACTCCAAATAAGGTGGAGGGTAAAGCCCACAAAGATTTGGGGTCACAGTATTCTGTGACATGCCGGGGTTTTTCCTGCAAAGGACAGATTATTCCATCTCATGCACTTCCCAGCACTAGGAAGTCCGCTTTCACTCCTGGGCAGACAACACTTTAGGTCTCTTTGAACTTGAAAGTGGCAGATTCTACACTGAGAAATACTTCCTTTCTCCATCCACTGAGTAGCAAGGGAAGTTGCTGGGTGTGAGAAGGATCCAAGCAAGACTTGGATGACCGATCTGGGCCCCAAAGCAAGTAGCATCAGCATCTTTGCTTGGGCCATGTGATCCAGAAGCAAAGTGCTGGAGGCATATCTGTGATAGGCAATGCAGCTTTGCAGAGTTCATAGCTAGGAGGGGTCTGAAGCCAGGTCGTGTGAGTGCAGAAGAGAAGTGCACACCACTTGAAAAATAGACTCTTGCATGTGACTTGGACCTGGCAGAGACCAAGTGCCTAACCATGGGACGCTGAATAATCCTGCAGCTTAAAATACCCATGATGAGCTGAATTCTGTGGCACTGAGCGAATCATGAGATCGGGTGGCCCCAACAGAAATCCCCTAGGAAAAGGAAGTGGGATGCTTAGAAATACGGGATGCCCCTACGGCTGGCACAGCATTACCTCTGGGTGTGTCCACGTTTCCAGAAGACACTAGCACTCACACTGGCAGGTTGCACAAAGAAGGTCTCTCCCAGCAGTGTGAGTGGACATCATCCTATCCACCGAGGGCCGGGAGAGAACACAAAGGCAGAAGCGGGGTGAATTTGCTCTCTGTGTCTGAGCTGGGGCATCCATTCTCTTCTGCCCACAAATGTTGGTTCTTCTGGCTCTCGGGTGTTTACCTTTGGACCAGAACTTGATTGAATGACCACACTGGGTTCTGCGGCTTGCAGATGGTAAGTGGTGGGACTGACCAGCCTCCTTAATTTCATGAGCCGATTTCCATAATAAATATGTCTTTCTGTCTGTATGCATGTATGCATGTATGTATGTATGTATGTATCTATCTTCTATCATCTGTCTATCATCTATTTATCGATCTATCTCTCTATCATCATCTGTCTATCATCTATCTATCATCTGGCATCTATCATCTACCATCTATCGTCTATTATCTATCAACTCTCTGTCATCTGTCATCTACTATCTGTCTATCTATCTATCATCTACTCTCAATCTATCATCTGTCATCTCTTTGTCATCTGTCATCTATCATCTATTTATCTATCACCTCTCTGTCATCTATCTATGTATCATCTGTCTATCTATCCTCTCTCTGTCATCTGTCTGTCATCTATCTATCTACCATGTGCCATCTATAATCTATCTACCATCTATTATCTCTCCATCATCTCTGACATCTCTCTCTCTATCATTTTCTATTTATCATCTATTTTTTATCTATCATCTATTTATCTATTTATCGTGTCTATCTACCATCTATCATCTCTCTGTCATCTCTCTCTCTCTATCATCCACTGTCTATCTATCATCTCTTTTCTATCTAACTATTTATCTATCACCTGTCTATCTATCTATCTATCTATCTATCTATCTATCTATCTATCTATCTATCTATCTATCTATCTGTCTATGTCTCTCTCTTCTTGGTTCTGTTTCTCTGCAGATCCCTTACTGGTATGCTAAGGAGATAGCACAGGCAGGGCTAGACTTCATAGCAAGCAGACATCCTAGACCCTCATGTCATCTGCCACTGTCACACCTCTGTTCTTTCTTCACCCACACTTATGTCCCCAGGGGGATTCCTTGGGATCAACTGATGGCGGAGAGAAAAGAATTGAGCTTGGATTACAGATGGGGAGCTCTATGTGTATTTTCAAGCAAAAAAGTGTCTTCTTTTGCTCTAGAGTTCAAATCAGGGATGCCTTCTAACCTGACTGTGAATGTCAATTATCCCAATGACCAGAGCTTCATGAAGTAGACCTGACAATCCGCTTTAGGTGGACAGAGAAATTGTTTGAGGCAAGAATCCGTACTAAACCATATTCATGATGAACTGCTTGGCTTATTGTTAGGGATTCAGAAGAAAAAGGGAGGGAATGTTGAAGTCTGAGGTGGAGGCCTGTAGGTGGACCTGTGGGCGTATGTTAAGCCTTTTGTGCAATGTATTAACTCTCAACAGAGATTACCCACCACCTAGACAAACAAACTAGATAAAACCGACTCGACCAGCTGATGTCAGTCAGCTTCTGACGTTGGCCAACATAATTCTGGTGCAATGGGTCCATGAAGAGAGTAGCCATGGTGATGGGGATGTAAGCGATGCATGGACCCAACAGCACAGATCATCCCACACACCAAGGCTAATCTGGCTCTGTCGAATGTCCAGTCTTAGAGAAAGAGACCATGCTGAGTCCCCTGCAATGTCACCCCTGAGACCAGCCACTTGGCAGCAAATTCCTTATCTTGAACCCTTTCCTCCCTCAAATGGTGAGGATTTATTTTCTTCCTGGAATCAACACATGCGCTATCATCCCAGTTCATGGCTAACTTTGTTGACATGCTACCCGTGTAGCTACATGAACAAAGGACCCCACGTTTTGTTTTTCATGAAAACAACAAATCATGTAGTCGGTCTTACTGCAGCCTGGGCCAATCCCTCCATGTGCAGCTTACAAAGTATTTGATACATTAATGCACATTTCACATAACATCCAGGCAGAACAAGGGACTCATTTCACAACAGAGGAAGCGGTGTCCACTGGTTTTTTACATATCTCACCACTCAGAGGCTGCTGGTTTGATAGGACAGGAGAGGGGACCCTAGGGTAAGTGAACCTGAGATGCCCGCTTGGATAGGAATCGACTTTGAGGACACATCTCTGTCCTCAAAAAGAAGTATATTGGGTCCAGGCGCCAAGGAATAGAAGTCAGAATGGCCCGCCTACTGCTACTGCCAATGACCTGCTTGGAGAATTTGGGGTTTTCATCTCAGCATATGTGGGCTAGGTGAACTTGAAATAATCCAAGATGCACACCCCAACCAAAAGACACAGGCATCACAGAGTGGCAAGAACAGGCTCAGAAAAAGGAGGGCCCGAGGAAACAGTGAAGGAGTGATGACAGGCAGAAGACTGCCTTCAGATGCACGGTCTCTGCTTGGTTTATTTATGTACTCCATGTTTCTGGAACAGTGCCTGGCATGTCATAGGCACCCAGTAGATGTTTGTTAAGTACATCTACTCTATGTTAAACTAAAGAATTGGGGAGCTAATGGTACAATTGAATGTAAGTGTGATGCCTTTTAGGAGAAACGACTTAAAGAGACCTACATCTAGGCACGTCATGGCACTGTGCGTTGCACCTACGAGGTGACTCGCACTGACCCAGTGTTAAGGGCCCCAACTTTACTAAGTCATGACTCCTGCCTCGAGGGATCACAGCAAGTGAGAACTTCCTGCTTATGTCACCTAGAGCAGCCAGTTTTCTTCACAAACATGTCCTGACTTAAAGGTTATAGCTCTGTGGGTGTTGTTTAGCTCCAGTATCCATCCCTAGTTTTACCGTGTCCAAGATCTTTTTTTTTTTGTATCAATTCACTTAAAGCTGTTGTATAAGCAGGGGCTGACTCACATTAATACAATGTACAAGGGACCAATGTATGAATCTGGCTCAGCCCTGAAGCCGCTACCACTCTGTGGAAGCCCTCGTCAGTATTAAGTTTCTTTGAAAGTGCTGAATTAATACATTTGGAATTAGGACAAGTTGGAGGTGGGTATTAGGAAAGACTATCTCACCTAAGTGAGGCAAAGCTCAGTGAGGCACCCATGGCCGTAAGATAGAATGCCTTTGAAATGAAGGAAATGCTCAACTCCCCCTAGTGTGATGTTTCTCCCATTTTATGCGTGGAATAAACACAAGCATCACCTTGCTACCCATGCACCTTCGGTTCTCCGCTTCCCCTTGGTCACAGTTTCCTCCATTAGGGTCACACATCCCACAGTCTTCGGTTGTTCACAGACTGACCATCGACTAGTTTTGAAGAACTCTGATCACCCGAGAGGGGCCTGGCTCTCCCTATATTCCCAGCCACACGTCTAACACCTTCCCTGGCAGTTATTTCTCCAGATGTGTCCCTGTTATAAATCCCCTGGAGCCAGGAAAGATTATCCTTATTGACTTGGTGAAGAAGAGCCTGCAGCGATGGTCAAAGGTGAGGTATCATGTGACATGCGATTTGAAAATTGCCGAATTGATATTTACATATCGACATGATATAGAAGCTTTGTCTGGCAGGGCAAAGATCATGTGAGCATTCTGCATAGGGCAGACTTGATAAATATCAAATGACTACATTCACATTAAAATAGCATTTGTGCGCACCCTGGGTCTATATAGCTGGCGTGTTTTGTTTCTACAGATGAGGGGCTGACTCCTGACTATGAACTTTGACATCTCTCTGGCTGATTGAAAATAAATTGTGCATGTCCAATCAGCCCTCGTGCGGGTTGGAAATTTAAGTGTCCTGTCACAGACTCTGCCCAAGGATGATGTTTAAAAAGTTCTGTTTATCTCATTTCATTTTGCTGCTGATTATTTAGTAACACCAGGTGTTACTGGTTCACTAGCAACCAGTCACTGCAAAACCGACTAAGCTCCTTAAGACTTTTGCTGTAGGGAAAAGATGTTTGGGCTATGCCGAGCCCAATTTCTTTCTCATGAAAAGAAAACCTCCCTGCATATCACAATTAGTTTTCTCTATTTAGAAGTGGAAATAAAAGTCAGCTGTTTAGATTCTATCGATAATTCAGGTCTTGGTGAGGAGCTAATGTGGAAGATTGTTAATTACTTACTTGGACTTCTGGGCACACACGAACAGGCAACTGTGCCTTTGGTTTAATGGAAAGATGTCGTAAAAAACACTTTTGGAGTGCAAAACTCTAGATATATCACCAGGAAAATGACTACTTTTAGCTATTTTAGATGCTCTCAGCACAAACAAAAACAGCTCAAAACACGTCCCAGACTGTAGGAAGTAATTTCATGCTCACTATAGTTTTTCAATATATAAAATATTTAATATTTATTTTAACATTAGTTTTCTAGTTTTCTTTTCTTTCTTTCTTTCTTTTTTTTTTTTTTTTGAGTCAGAGTCTCACTCTATCGCTCAGGCTGGAGTGCAGTAGCACACTCACGGCCACTACAACCTTTACCTGATGGGCTCAGGTGATCATTCCGCCTCAGACTTTCAAGTAGCTGGAACCACAGGTGCACACCACCCGCTAATTTTTTTATTTCTTGTAGACATGAGGTCTCAAGTTGTCCAGGCTAGTCTTGAACCCCTGGACTCAGACAATCTTCTCGCCTCCACCTCCTAAAGTGCTGGGATTACAGGCGTTAGCCTCCGTGCCCAGTCTTAACTTTGGTTTTCAATGAACTCTACTAATGCTTTTTCTCTGATGAAAATTTAGCTGTTTAGTTCTTGAAATAACTTATACCTCTATTCAGTTGATTAAAGAGAAGAAAGAAGGCTGTGTTTTCCAGGAGTCAGTGACTGCTGGGGAATATCTTTCTCACCCACATGATCTTCACTTAATGATGGCCACTTTCAGTTTACACCTGAATGTGTTAATACAGTTATATATGGGAAAGTGTTACATAATCAGTTTACTCACCACAGACTAACAATTCACTATCTTCAGTGTGACAGCTCCCAGAAAAAATTTAAAAGTCAGGAAAAATTTGGGAATATTTGAATACTGTACTGATTCCAAGGTGACTAATCTGAAATCAAAAAAGAGTAAATATCAACCTTGATAGAATAAGCTTTACAAGTCTTTGAGACTATCATAATTTATTTGCCTTAACAAAATGAAGCTAAAAATTAAAGAATCTGATTTTTAAATATTAAATAAAATTATCCGTCTAAATATCCTCTGTGTAATTATGAATATGACATGCTTGCACATACGTTTATGATGAGTAAAGGACTAAAACCTCCGTGTGACTTCACAGTTCATCTCTCAAATATTTTATTATTTTTATTGTAAAATTGAAATCATCAGAGTGCCAAAGAACACAAATACTGTGTATCATGACAATAAACAGCTCTCTAAAATTCAGCTCAACCGGGCTCGGTGCTTAGCCTGTAACCCCGCGCCTTTGAGAGGCTGAGGTGAGTGGACTGCCTGAGCCCGTGGGTTCGAGACCCACCTGGGCAGCGAGACCTCATCTCTACAATAAATCAAAAAATCAGCTGGGCGTGGTAGCGCATGCCTGTAATTCCGGCTACTTGGAAGGCTGAGGCGGAAAAATCACCAGAGCCCAGCAAGTCGAGGCTGCGGTGGCCGGGAGCGGCCACTGCACTCCAGTCTGGGCGACCGAGTGAGACTCCAACTCAAAAAAAAAAAAAAATTCAGCTCAGATGACTTCAATAAGAGCAGACAGTTTTCTACATTTTTGCGTTAGAAAAAGAAACATATTTGCAATAGTTTGTGATTTAAAAAAATTTTTATTATAGAGATATGGGGTACAAGAAGGATTAGCTACATAAGTAGACTTCGTACAGATGAAGCTTGGGCCTCCAAACAGTCCTCACCGCCCCTGGTTTGGGATCAGGTACCTTTTGTGTGGTTGGGTGTAGCCCCCTTCCCTTCCCTAACAGTGCCCAGTGACTGCTGATCCCTCCCGTGTGCTAATGTGATTAGTGTTCAGATCCCATTTATGAGTGAGAACATGTGGTATTCGGTTCTTTGTTTCTGTGATAGATCACTGAGTATGGTGGTCTCCAACTCCATCCAATCTGCTGTGAAGTCCATGATTTTGTTCTTATTTATGGCTGTGTAATACTCCACTGTGCTTATGTGCCACATTCTCTTTGTCCAGTCCCCTTTCAGTGGGCAGTAGGGTTGGTTCCATGTTTTTGCTATTGTGCATAGCAGTAATGAACATGTGTGTGTAGGTGTCTATTTTGTAGAACAATTTATGTTCTTCCAGCTATAGTCCCAGGAGAGGGATTGCTGGATCATATGAAAGGTCAATTTATAAGAAAAATGCTCAGCCTCCGTAATCAGCAGAGAAATGCAAATCTGCAAATCAAAACCACACAGAGTGCCACCTAACTCCAGTAAGGACGGCCAACATTAATAAATCAAAAAACAACAGATACTGGCATGGGTATGGAGAAAAAGGAACACTTCTACACTGTTGGTAGGAGTGTATGCTAGTTCAAACTCTATGGAAAAGAGTGTGGTGATTCCTAAAAAAACTAAAAATAGTTTGTGATCTTAAGAGGAAATATTTTCTGAGAAATGGGTCTTTAAATGATTATTGGGTAGCTCTTGTGCTTTAAAATTCCAAAGATAACCATTTCTACAACTTAGATATTATGAAACTAACCTAATGAAAATCACTCAACCATACCATGCTCTGTTTGCATCAGAAACGAATGCCAGTTCGGGCATGTTTATACATCTTTGAATGCACACTCTCATGTAATAGGGAAGAAAACTCTTTGCACATCTTGTGCAGACTCTGTATTCCTCTAAATATTTATTTCTATTCCCATTTCCTTTATTTATTATATATAATTTTTCTCTTTACTCTTTTCTATTATTAAAACCAATAAAAATTAGAATTAGTAATTAAGCCACCTGTGAAATGTTAAAATTCAAGAAAACCTTGGAAAATGTACAGCAAACAGGGAAGATGATGTTTTCTCTTTCTCTTTTTCTCTCTTTTAGGTAGGAAGGTCTATAAAAAATAGGGAGATAAGTGAAACATCAATTCCCCAAAGAGTTACTTTTCTCAAAGTGCTGAAAGTCAATTCAACAAGTATTTATTGAGCGCCTACCCCTGCCCTTGGGGACGCTGGCAATATAAAATCAAGAGTTTTCCTCAACACTTGATTCGTTTTGATTTAAAACTGTCAGCCTAGGGAGTCTACTCAAGGTTACTGCAGCTCTTCATATATAAATATTTTTCTACCCTTTGAGTTTTTACCTGTACCCATGCTTGAGTCTTAAAACGCTTGGTATTTCTTTTTAAAGAAAACATTGCATAATACAATGAAACATGAAAAGTGGTAGTGATCGGAAGATTATCTACATGAGGATCAGTGGATTCATTAATGCAGGAAGAAGAATGTTAAGTTTGAGAAAGTGTAGAAATTTCTATTTTGTGTGATTATTTGGTTATGTTCTCTTTTTTGTATATTACAAATGTGTTATTCTTCTACTAACTAATGACATTTTAAAATTTTACTTTATTTTGATATCGCCATATTGCTAAATCAATATAGTAATAATAAAGGTGTTATTTAATTTGTGTGTTTATTTAATAAACATTTAGAAAACACACATGTTTCCAGGCATTATACTGGATGTAGAATTTGGATTTTTTTCTTTGATAGAAACCTGCACTTTAGCTAGATTTCCTTAGAACCAAAGGAATGCATCTATGGGGGAGGAATAAATTGGACATACAAAATTGGGTTTTCATTGTCCTTTCTTGGCAAAGGAGACAGACAGAGAAGAAAGATAGAAAACGTGGTCTGCTTCGTTCAAGCAAAACCAGTAAGAGAGACTCAGTAAAGGAACTAAAGTGAATTAGGACTAGTTGCTCTAATAAAGCCTCAGATTTAAAAATTGCTGCTATTCTTATCTAAAATAGAAACAAATAAATAGAGAAATGTGTTCTTCACTCATCAGGGACCATTGGGAAACAGCACCTTTTCTGCAGTGGCTTAACAGGAGACGTGATGCTGAGCTCCAGCTTGGAAGGACAGCTAGAGTCGAGTGGAGGTCAAAGCCCCCAGTGTACGAAGGAGAAAGCAGGACTGGGCTCCCTCTTGCATTGCCAAGGGCAGGCTCCACGACTTGAACAGCAGTGGGACTTGGAACAGTCCGGGGAGAACAACCCCTCCCGACGGGGTCAGAGGCTTTGTGATGTGTGTCTTTACCTACACACCGATGCTTCTGTCTCGTTTCAGGCCACTTCACGCAACGTAAAGGAGCATCGCCCAGAGTCGGGCCGCTTGGGTAGGAAGGGCCGGAGGAGTCTGTGAATGGTGGAAAAACCGCTAGCTGGTCTGTTTGGAAGGAGATAAAGGGAGTTGCGTTATGAGGCATTGCCTTATTTCAGTTCCCATTATTGGGAATTTTCACAGTCCTGTCCTCAGCCTCTTCCAACGGCACTTTCACTTAGAAGCTTTTACGATCCCATGCGAGCAAGCAGCGTTAAGGTTTAAGTTTGGGTTCACAGAGGTATAGCCAGAAGAGGGTCTACTTGTATTTTGGATTTAAAAAGGTCTGGGAAGTAAAATGATAAGCAGTAAGATAAACAATGACAACTACGAATGTATTCAAGCACAAATATTACTTTTAAATAAGTAGAATTAATGACTGGAAGAAAACAAGCTTTAGGAAAAAATGAAATAGAATGAAATACAGGAATGGTGATAAAAGGTAACCAATGTCTCTGACATAACAGAAAATAAAATCCTGATTCACACATAATGTTTACTGGCAGAAGTAGATTGTGTTTCATGTATATTTAGAAGAGAAGCAGTTGGATTTTGGAACATCTTCCTAGAGGTCATGTGTGAGCCAAGTTGGGTACGGAGATGGGCAGTGCTCTGAGACCTTGCCTGCTCTGAGGGGGTGACAAATGCAGACACGAGTGGAATAGCAACACGTGCAAAGCGCTGAGCACAGTGACTCACACCCATAATTTCAGCACTTGGGGAAGCTGAGGTGAGAGGTTTGCCTGAGCCCAGAGATTTGAGACCAGCCTGGGGAGCTTGGTGAGACCTTGTCTCTATGATACAGCAAAATAATTAGCTGGGCTTGGTGGCTCACACCTGTATTCCCAGCTACTTGGAAGGCTGAGGTGGAAGGATGGCCTGAACCCAGCAGGCCGAGGCTGCGGTTGCCAGGATCATGCCACTGCCTTCCAGTCTGGGGGACAGAGTGACACTGTGACTCAAACACACGCACGCACACGCACGCACGTGCACACATACACACACACACGGGGGCTGACCCATCTAGACAGTGTAAATCCAGCCATGCGTGTTTGAGGACTGCTGTTAGATTCCTTTCTTCCTATTGATCCTTGCCAGGAAAAGAGTTTCACTGGACTCAGAGTGTTTGCCTCCTGACTTGTCAATATTGGTACAATCCATGGATATTCAGGGTGCGAGCTTGCTTCCTTTGGGGGTGCTTACAAATGGAACCGGGATCACAACAACCTGTCGTTATAATGTTTTCCTTTTCTATCACCAGATAACAGTGAAAACTCCCAGGGAAGTGGGTGCAGGGGAAATTATCAAGAACACGGGCGTGTGGGCATGCTGTTTCTCGCACGTGCCAGTTTTTATAAGGAACTCATGCTCTCTGTTCGATCTTCCTGGAGACCTTCTACAGTCTTCGGTGTGGTCGTGTCTGAAACCAAGACAGACACACACCTACACAAGAATGTTTTGCTATGTGTCTGTAGCAGGAGGTCGTGATCTACTCCTATCTGTGGTTACCAGTCAACAAACAAATCGCCATGTTTTGTTGTGGTGACAGTGAGTCATGAGCAATTTCACACAAGGGAAGACACAGTGGGAGGGCAGGTCTCTTTCGCATCATTAGGCCAGAGAGGACTCGGCTATGGTTCCTCCCTTAGCACACGGCCACTGGGATGTCACCCACGAGGACACGTCAGGGCACTGTTCTTAGGAAGGCAATATCGATTGCGACCGTTCAGTCAGTTTGGACATACGCTTGCAAAAGGGTCAGCACACCTGCTCACTTACTCCTGAAGCATCTATAGCAATCTTACAGACTGATGAAAGCAGCTCGGGGCCAGAAGGTGAGCCGGTGTGAGTCTCCTAGTGTTCTATACCTAGACGCAGGCAGCTGACTCCCTTGTGACAGTTCTCCTCTGTCTTCCTCTACACCTGAAAAGCACTCACGTCTGCTCTGCCGGTGGGAGTTGGCTCGAGTAATAAAAACCAGGCTTGGTGCTCACTGTGTCAAGGCTGACTATGTCAGAAGGTGGTAACGTGGAGAGAGAGTCCTGTACACGAAACAGCACCGAGTCCCTGCCACCGAGATGGGGAAACATTCAAAGGGCGCCTTGAGACTCGATGGACAGAAATAGACTGGAAATGGCTGCCAAGTGCCCAGCAGACAATGATGCTGTATGCAGCCATCACAGAGCAGATTTTGAGGAAAACAGCTGTATAGCATCAGGCAGCCATGGCTTCCACCCTCATCTCAGAACACAGAGAACAGTGACCAGGCGCCAATGCCCCTCTGGATCAACCTGGTGTCAATCTACAAGTTGTAAACATTTTCTCTCTCCTAGTCATTTCTACAGATATCACAAAACATCATCTTTAAAGTGCTCAGGCTGGCAATATCTACTCTACTGTTGATTTATAACTGATTCTTATTCATCGATGCTCGGCTAGACATCCCAGTAGAAAATTCCTTAGATATTTTGCTCATATGATCTGTCCATATTCTGTTGGAATCCTTGGCGAGCTCTCGGCTTCTGAACGAAGTTGTTCACAGCAAGGATGCTGGGAGATGTTGTATGTTACATTCTACCAACACTGTCTCACCCTGAGTCTTACCACTTTATCCCTAATAAAAATGTCGGAGGCTTATGTCCCCAGGAACCGTTTCAAAGCTTTTTAAGGTAACCAGTAGTCATATAGGTCAATTATTATTTGAGCTTCCTCAATTAATGCCTTCCCGGGATGTCTTGTTTTGGAAATGACTTTTGCCATTTTCACAGAATTTAGCTTTGATGGTCAAGCTGATGCGCCCTTCGCCAGTTTCCTCAGTTACCAAGCACTTGAACTTGTACTCACATTTCTCGGCTAAGCCTCTGCTGACGGGCCTCTCTGGGCAACATTCAGCAGGCTGACTGAAACATCACCTCACTCCAGGTCAAATGCCTTTAAGCTGAAAACCATTTCTGAGAAGGATGAAAATCTTAGATATTTCATGTTTGTCTATTTGATGGTGTTGAGACAAGAACAATGACAGAGTCTTGTTTTATTTTTTTTCCTTCCTTTCTTTCTTCTTTCTTTTTTTTTTTTTTGCTGTTCTATTCAGCCTGAGAAGAGGAAGAGGAGTTCAAATGTACAGCAATCCTCACTGCTATAAATACATGAAGCATGGAATGGAAAATAAAAATGGAACAAATTGAGTAACCATTGTAATAATAAATAGAAAAGACAGAACGTTAACAGGTTGAAGGTGTACTAAAAAGAATGTAATTTTGACTTGAAAGGGAGTCGATTTTAGAAACATGAACTTTCATTGATTTATTGACTTTATGTATGGTGTAGTGTTTTTTTAAATGTTCATTGATGGGTGAGAACTAATCATGTGAATTATTCCCAGAGAATTTTCAAAAGACTCCCTACTACATAGTTTTTCCCTTATTATATTGCCAAAGATGTTCGACGTTAGAGCCTCTTCTCTCTTCTAATCAGGCATGGCAGTCAAAAAGTTTATTTAAAATTGTATATGTGTGTAAATATTCCTGCATATATAGATACACACACACATATTCTTGCTATAGATAAAGAAAGAAGAGCATAGCCACCACTTTCCCTTTATGTGATATTAATAATATATAATTTGATCTATTTGCTAAAGGCTATCTTGGAAAGCATAGAGATGATTTCTTACAAAATAACTCTGCCATTTATATTGAATATATTTAGATAGTTCCTTGGCACATAAGACTCGCATTTTTGCTGCATAGGGATACTTTCTTGGCCTATAAGGTTCAGGCCTTTTTCCTAGTGGTAAAGAGACAAGATGCACAGTCAGATTGAAGGGGCTGGTGTAACGTGACGTGTACCATCTCTCAGAGTCTTTGAGGAAAATAACTTGGTTCAGAAGCCGGGAGTTTGACTATGATTCCAAGAGAATCCTGACATATCTGAGTGACTGTCAACCGCCGAGGCTGGCTCGGCAGTGGCTGGGCTGGCTGGCTTGGTGGAGCAGGTGCAGTTCTTGGTGAGGGGATGACACAGGGTAGTGGGGGAAGTGGCCAGGTCAGTCGAGATGGTGGACAAAGATGTGACCTCTTTTGTAATTTCACTTTATCTTGTTCTGTCTTCTTTTCAAAACTCTCTATGCAAATAACTACCCAGTTTTATTGACATTTGAAAAGATAGTTTTTACAGATGTTGAGAGGTGGTGGCCTGTTTTTTTTTTTTTTTGAGTTGGAGTTTCACTCTGTCGCCCAGACTGGAGTGCGGTGGCCACTCCCGGCCACCGCAGCCTCGACCCCCTGGGCTCCGGCGATCCTTCCGTCTCAGCCTTTCAAGTGGCAGGAACTACAGGCGCGTGCTACCACGCTCGGCTCATTTTTTGATTTATTGTAGAGATGAGGTCTCGTCAAGTTGCCCAGGCGGGTCTCGAACCAGCGGGCTCAGGCAATCCACTCACCTCAGCCTCCCAAGGCGCAGGATTACAGGCTGAGCCACCGAGCCCGGCTGGCCTGTTTCATACATTAAAGCCATGGATATTTTGGTTTGTAGGAAGGAAGAAGTGACATGGTCAAACAGAGACCTCAAACATCCAGCTTGAGTGATATCTTTATTGTAGTTAAAAATGCAGTTAAAAATCTAAGTTTAAGATAAAACTATTTCAGACATTAGAATTAGTCATGTATAACACCTGTTTTGAATATTTGTCTTAAAACTTATGCTAAATGAGTCACACTGGGAAGACTGAGAATCTTTCAATTACTTTAAACTGGGGCTTTTTACTTTTGATTTCATTCATGCACTACTTGCTATACCGTTTTACTAAATAATCTGCATTTCTTACTTCTAGGTATCTCTGGGTATCACATTTATCCCCAAGGAAGGCAAAAATGACCTTTTTCCCCCACTTTAGTCTATTAGACATTTCACTTTATTTTTACACTAGAACACACTGCCTGCCCCCTAGGGTTCTTCATGGGCAGGAAACACATTCACATGGATTCTCTTCCAAGGTTTGCATGGTTCTCCTGTGCTTCCTTGTACAGAGCTCCACCCACTGCACCAGAGAAATTTCCTCTCATTTCTGCTGGTCAGTGCTGTGGTCCATCAGCTCACTGATGAAAAAAAAAAAAAATCAAAGCTGAGCGAATTAATGCGCTTGAACACGGTCACAACTTATGGTTTGGGCATGGCCGAGTACATTCAGTTGGAGACACAGAGAAAGGGCACGAGCCAGATCTGTACTTTCTTCTCTCCTGTCTAGAGTAAGAACTGAGATGTCTTCTATTCCATTATTCTGCTCTCTCTAGAATGTTGCAGTCAATGAAGATTGAGGCTGAACCACCTATGGGCCAGCATTCCAACCCCCTAAAAACAGTTGAGACAAGCCGGACTCGGTGGCTCAGCCTGTAATCCCGTGCCTTTGGGAGGCTGAGGTGAGTGGATTGCCTGAGCCCGCGGGTTCGAGACCCGCCTGGGCAGCGAGACCTCATCTCTACAATAAATCAAAAAA
>NW_007249820.1:10306-99107 GCF_000164805.1 Carlito syrichta | reverse complement strand
GGCTTTTTTTTTTTTTTTTTTTTTGATTTATTGTAGAGATGAGGTCGTGTCAAGTTGCCCAGGCGGGTCTTGAACCCGCGGGCTCAGGCGATCCAATCAACTCAGCCTCCCAAAGCGCGGGATTACAGGCTGAATCACCGAGCCGGGTCAGAGCCCCCTTTTATGAAAGTGAGATATACAGTGTCATATTCAGTGGAGGCCACTCAGTCACCTGGCTACACCCAGCCGCCAGACAAGCTGGGGACTGCAGCCTCTAGCTGGGAGGCACCTGCCGTGCTCCGATCTGACACGACTCCTAGGTCTAAAATGAAGGAGAGGAGACTTGAAGCCATCACAACCTTGTCTCCCCTTACTGGCCGCCTCCAGCCAATCTTTCCTTTTCCTTCTCTTCTGGTGAAGACTATTTATGCATTCATTGCACCACTTCAGAGGATGTGGAGGGTACGTAGCACCAGAATGTAGCTGGATATTAAATGATATCTTTTTAAGCACCAAATTGAAGCTTATTTAATTTACAAAAACGTGCTTTCCCCTCAGTGTTTAAACCATATGTCTATGGCCTTAGGGCAGTAGGCATTAATTCATTAACTTCCCAATTCACCAAGTGGCTACTCAACAGCTAGGCCATGAATAGAACTGAGTAGTTAGAAATGCAAAAAACTGAATACAAATAAAATAAAAACTATTTTCAAGTACTTTACTAACCACTTGAAGCTATGCAGTGAAAGCTCATCAAACCGGGCAATGATACAAGAGCTGACACAGGGCAGAAGAAATGAAGGAGCCTTTTTATTCTTTTTGGCCAGCAAGTGCGTATTTAATGAGAACCTCTTTCATCACATATATTTTTAAAAGATTCCTTTCTTGAATTGGTGTTTATATTCCATGTGGCTTTTGAAATATCTCATTATAAACACTACACGGTTATATTAGGAAATAAAAATATTACTATCTTCTCCTCTGGGCGCTGTCCATCTGAGTTATGTCGTATAACCTCTGTCTTTGGCTCTAATGATTATGAAAATGGTATAATTATGGAGTTTGTTATGTCATATTGTTATATTTTTTTTCAGCTTTAGTGAGACAGAGTGACTCTAAAAGCTTAATGTTCCTAGTCATCTCAAGTTTGTTGAAAATATGTATTTGAGGGATCTTTGGAGAGGTCCTGATTCTATCTGTCATACAAGGCAGCTAGACACTGTTTTTCACCAATACCCATATTGATTGTGTGGCTGAAGTTCCTCCCACATGAAAAACATTTGGTTTAAAGAACGCACCATGGAAACTTTATGTGAATAGCTACCTTTATTGATAAGTTTCTTTTGAATAGTCTAATTGTTTGGACATAAATCTCTCCCTTGTGAAATTGTTTCTGTCACTGTGATCACCTCTTTAAAGAGAGGGCAGTTATTCCCATTTGCCACATTAAGAAAGAAAAAAATCAATGTGTTTATCATGCTCACATGTGAATGAAGATGAAATCCCACACCAGAGGTGTGATTGACGTGGGCTCTTTACATCCTCACCTATTTTTAATGGGAACATTTTCAAAAATGTGACACACGCTTATTACTTGACAATATAGGTAACATTAATTATCTTCTCTTTCCTGGTTATGCATTTTGCATCATTGCTTCTGGATTATAACGTATGCCTAAAGTTAAGGGGAAGAAAGCAAAAAATAAAGAAGTAAGAAAGAATAAGAATATAGAGATAGTGCCAAAAAAATGACCTTGAAAAAATCATGTGATATAGATGCCATAGTTGGGCTAGGTATGGGACAAGTGATACATGAAACACCATTGACACTTCAAGCTTTCTCAGCTGCCTCTTTGAAATCTCACTGTCATCACTGGAAAACACCCGTGCCCACTTCTTTTATTGATTATTGACACAGTTTGGTAAGTATCTGATTATATTGAAAGTGCAATTGAAGTGCTGTCATTTGTTTGCTTAAGAAGTATAATATTCCAAATTTAGAAGATTGTGTTTAGAAACACAGTCATTGTTCTTGACTTTCAAGACCTGTCTCTACATTTTCCCGGAAGCACCTTTGGTCTCATTTTAACCTTTAATTTCACTGAGTAGATAATCATCATATAACCACGAATGCCAGGCTGATTGCTTGCCAGCTCTTCCCACCTTTAGCACCGCCATCGTTGATGTTTATTGATCTGACGTTTCTGCCTCACAGTACTTAATTAATTTCAAACACAGTAGAATATTTTGGGATTTTATATTAAGGATCCCATTGATTTCTTGTCTTACCAGTTTTAACCAGATTTGGGAAAAGGGAAGATTATGTCAAGGTTGTCTGCTCATCTACTGGTTAAAAATGTTATAAGCTCAATCATTAGAAAACACTTCATTTGAATACTGTATTGAAGCCTTGAGGTGATCAATTGCACACACTAGGCATTGACATAGTAATATGTAGTTTAAACATTGGAAAGAACGTGTGCTCTCATTAACCGATGTGGCATGTATCTCACACGGCTTTTTAAATACAAAGGGCATTTGTGTAACTATGTAATCGGATCTTTATTTCGCATCTCAATGTGATTCATATAGAATGATTTTTTGGGCCAAGCTCCCATATCAAAACGTCTAACACTAGTCTGAAATCCATGGGGCTTCAGTATAGGTTTCTGTGCTCCATTTTAATGATAAACCAAATAGTCAAATTCATCCCTTGAAAAGGCAGTCTTTGGAAAGGCTACACCTGCAATTGCGGTTTTGTGATACAACAGTGACAACCAGTGGCAGCTGGGTTTCACTTTAGCTGTCGATTCACTGCAGGCTTTAGGAAGATGAACCTGTATCCAACTTTCTTAACCAGTCCTTGGAAACAGTATGTCTCTTGCTCATCTTCATCTCGTTTTTAACTGAAAATAAGTCAGTATCTACCACCTGTCTGTTGGAGAAATCTTTGTTTTGTCGACTGTCTGAGACATAGATCGAAACAGCTTTGCTAAGAGGCCATTGCAAATGCTCATTTCAAAGAGGCGACTGAAAGATTCTCGATGGGTTCGCTCTATGTAATTTATGAATCAAATTATGTATTTTTAAAAATTTTACCTGCAAGGAAAATAAAATAGCTTCTAGATATTTGTTAAAAATAAGCAAAACAACAACACCACCACTCAAAGCACCGACAGCTGGTGATTGTGTCATTATTCACTACCTGAACACCCCAGATTGGTCTTGTCTTCCTTCCTAAAAGGTTCATTATTTCTTCCAAATGGAAGGCTTAATGGGGTAAAGCTTTGCGAGATGAAATAAACTGAATAATGTGGAGTTCAGCTCTGGATGACGGGCTTTTGGAGACTCCAAACAGTTAAAACTAATGATTTGATCCTGGTGTGTATTTCAAATTTCTGCAGACAGGTCTATTTATAAATCCTCAAAGCTCTCTGGGGCACAGCAATCTGGAAATACCTTTCCTTCTCCGCTCCCTCCCTGTAACACGTATGACACTCCGACTCTGTCTCACACTGTCTTTCTTTTTTCCTGCGCGTGACTTCAGACCTTCACTCCCTCCTGCCTGGCGCTGCTCGAAGAGTGCTTATGGCAAATTTGCTTCTGTAATCATAACTTGAACCCATCTGGGGATGAGATTGGCTACAAGCTTAGTATTTCCACTTAACATATTCATGATTAGCATGCACAGAAGGAGTAGAATTAGGATGAATGTTTTTGGAACAGTACAGATAAATCCTCATAAATGTAGTACAACAGCTCTGGAAACGCACACTGCGGAAATGTAATGAAGCTGAACTCTGTGGAGAGTTTGGTATGCTCAGCACCATGCCTCTCCTAATGAACTCATTTAGATTAGAAAATGGATTTAATATTTTATTGGAATTAACCTGAGCCAGTAAAGAGGATTACACTTTCTTTCCATAAATATAGTGATATTACAGGGTGAGGTAGCATGGTGCATGAATATTAAGCACTTGGTGAACATTGTCATGAAGCCAAAAGGACTAAGGTGATTATATTTTAATATAGTGGTACTGTTCTTACAATAATTAAATTTCAATAGCGGGAAATGGATTGTTTTTTAAAACTTCAGATCAGAGTCTTGCGTGGTCGGAGCTACAATGCCATGTGATTAAAACAAAACTCGAGAGGGACCATGTAAGGAACCAGTCTAGCCGAAGCTGTGTTTGACCAAGTGGTAAATGAATGGCAAACTTGGCGAGAAAAAGGAAAACAGAGACTCGGAGGTTGACTGAAGAGAAGGATGGTCTCCTCACTAATCTGAGGGGAAGACGCAGTGGATTTCCCTCTGATGGCTTGGATGTCCCAGAAGGCTGGGTCACAGACCCCAGGCATTGTTGGCTGCTTCTTTTTTCCCTTTCCGCCCCCTTTTTTCCGGCCCAAACTCTGCGTCCTAGGGGAGTGAGGCGCCGGGGGTCTTCCTCACTTTGTATCTGCGAGTCATATGCGATTCATCCCGAGTCTACGAAAACAGAAATTCGCGCGTCATGGCGCCCTTGGATGACTCGCGGGACGCGTGTGACCCACCAGGGAACCCATGCCACGAGGTCACACTCGTGTCGCCCTAGAGGAAACCGGCAACCGGACCGTGAATCCGACCCGGCCTCCACCCAAGGGCGCGCTGGGGCCCCGGAGCGGCCTTTCTGCCCGTTGGGAAAAGCCAGCGGCCGCGGGCCCGGAGGGGGCTTGGGCCGGAGTCCCCGGCCTGCGCGGAGCTGCTCGGGCGGGCGGGGAGGCCGAGCTGGGCGGGGAAAGCCCCTGCTCCCTCCTCTCGCCGGGAAAGCTCGACTCCCTCGGTGCGGGGAAGGGCAAGCTCAGGGGCTGCTGGGGCGGCTTCGGGTCTCGCTCCGATCCGCACGTGCCAAGAGCTTGCACGACGGACGCTGTGAAGCCTCCGCCCCGCGGGGCTCTGAGATCGTGCCACCAACCGGGAGACGCGAACAGCGGCTGCTCGCTGGGTGGGCGGGAAAAGCAGGTCCCACGTCGGGAGTGAGGGCATCGGAGCTGGCACCCGGAGCGGTTTTGTGGGAGACGGGTCCATCGCAGATCATCGGGCCCCCGCTTGGAGTCCGCTCATGGCAGACCGCAGGGGGGTCCCCGCGCCCACGCGGAGGCCGTGCCCCGCTGCGCTGACCGCAGACGGAGCTCCGACGTGCAACCAGGGTCCTGACAGGCCGGCCCCCTGCGTGGGCTGGGCCCGGGGGCTCGGAGACCCCTCTTCTGGAGAGAACTACTGACGTGGCGCATGCCGGCGGGCAGAAATTGCCAGAAGCTTGGCATCGGCTGGCTTCCCAGAGATCCGGGGGGAGGCCTTCTTTGGCCCCACTTCGTTGTCGTTTCTGTGTTTTCTTACCCGTTGTCGTCTTCGGGTTGCCTCTCTTATTTCGTGGCTCGTATTTTGTTATTTAAAACGGTGCGTTATTCGGTAGAAGACTTTTACCATAATCAGCCTAAGTACGCGTTTCCCACACTTCCAGGGTGAACAGGGTTAAGGGACAGGCGGGGTGAGAGGGGAGGAGATTAGCAATGCTGCAGAAATAAACAAAGTGAGAGACCCAGAAAATCTTTACTTTTTCCTATTCCCTAAAAGGATCTGACAGCGAGTTGTACTAGGCTTTGGAACCATGCAGATTAGCTTGGAAAAGGAGTTTATAAACGTCTATGTCGACTTCTGGTTTAATATATCCATAGTTAGCCCGGCTGACTTAGTTCAAAGAGCTCACTTGGTGTGTGAAGCATATACTCTTTGTTTCGACAGCTTTCTACTTTTGGAGAAGAGAAAAAGATATAGAAGAAATAAATGATATGCCAGAAAGTTTCACACCTCTGAGGATGGCCAACAAGAAGAAGAGAGAGAAAAGGAAAAAAGTTAAGCGGCTAGAAGAGTGGCCTGTTTTCCTCTTAGGGCTTATGCTGTGATAGGAGAGGTGCCGCACTCCAAACGTATACAACCTCTACCCCTTGTGGCCTTTTTAGATTCTAGGAGGAGGTGATTTGCAGGTTGTCTTCTTCCAGCCTGTGAGTCAGTTCACGAGAAACAGACGGTGCAGCAGATGATTGCAAGGTAAGCAGATGTCAGGTCACCAAAGGATATTGCCCGAGAACTAGAGGAAAGAGAGGTAGCAATGCCTGAAGACCCGGTGCCTTGGTTGTTACCCGATCTTGATTTAAATCCCTTCGCTTGTGCATTTTATAATAGGTTTAATGGTGTTTCCCCCCCAAAAGGATATGTCCAAATCTTAAATCCTTGTACCTATGCATGTGTCTTTCTTGAGGAATAGGATCTTTGCAGATGTAATGAAGTTAAGAATCTGGAAACAAGAAAATTCTGGATTTAATGTGGGACCTAAAGTCCAATGACTGTTGCTTTTATAAGAGAAAGAAGAGAAAGAAGAGAGAGGTTAGAGATGTGGAGACTTGGAAAGAAGGCCTTGTGAAGACAGAGGCGGTGATGGGAATTATGCTGCCATGAGCCAAGAAACACCAGGAGTCATCAGAAACTGGAAGAGGAAAGGGATTCTTTCTTAAAACCGTAGGAGCGTGCTTGGGTTTGAATGTTTGTCCCTTCCAAAACTCATGTTGAAATTTAATTGCCAATGTGGCAGTATTGGGAAGTGTGAGAGGTGGGTTCATGCCTTTAAAAAGGGGGTTTCAGAGGTGGATTCTCTCTCTCGCCCTTTCACTGTGGGATAGTGTAACAAGAAGGTCCTTGCCAGATGCCAGTCTCTCAACTTGGCCTTCCAGGTCTGCAGAAATATAAGAAGTAAATCTTTGTTCTTTATAAATGGCACGGTCTTAAGTATTCCATTATACGCAGCATAAAACAGGTCAAGACTGAGGGTCTGTTGACACTGTGATTTCAGACTTTTGGGCTATAGAGCTCAAGGGAATACATTTCTGTGGTTTTGAAGCACCATACTTGTGGTAATTTATTAAGGCAGCCACAGGAAACTAATACATACTCATAGACCATTTTGAAAATCTTGGCCAGTGGAGAGTGGAGATGAAATTGGAAGCCTCAGAAATCTGAGCGACCAGACATGAAAAAAAATAGGATGTCTAAGCATTAAGTGAAGGCGTTATTAAATCATCAGCCAAAAAGATGTGTTCAAGGAGGTTAGACAGTTAAAGTTTCCTTTGCTAATCAAACAAAGAACAGATCGAGAAAGAACAGCTCAGCCCCTGAGAAAAAAGGAAACAAGCATTCATTTTCCTTTTACACATTTTTTGTGTCATTGGGTGAACATGGATTGAATGATGAAAAGTACCATGAGATGGTAAGTGCAGGAGAGAAATGTACATAAAATAAAAGCTCTGTGTCTGTACCATTTCTCAGATTTTTGGCTCATGTTATTCAATAATGAGAAAGAACAATGGTAAAATCACTTTGATGACTCATTCCCTAATTCATACAGTATTTCCTTGAATTTGGTTGAAGCATTGAATTAAGAATTAGCACATATGTGTTTGTGTAGTACTACCTTACAGTTTATAATGTGCTTCCTCACTTTCTCAATTATTTTTCATGAAAATATTTGGATATAGATATTGTTCTCCTAATTTTACAAATAAGAAAGAGAGGCTTGAAAAAGTTAAGTGACGCTTCTGAAGTCACACAAGAGATGAAAAAAAAATTAAGAACCTATTCTCTTAGCTTGGAAGATATTGCTATGTCTTAGAAAAGTTGTGTTTTTGAGAAAATTTTACTTATCTACTCTCAAGATGTTCTCGTGTCTTTGGAGACAGGGATATTGTTAAAATTAATGGCTTCAGAGTAGTAAATCATTTTAGCTCAATTTTTATGAGGAAAATGGAAATCCTTTTTACAGTATATTTATTACTTGTGCCTAAAATTGCATTACAATGGAGACCATGACAGCTCTAGGTGGACTTTTGTGTCAAAGTCATGTTGAGAATAAATGCTGACCATCATACTTGATTTTGATTGATCCTTCAATTGGAATCATCTGGTAAAACATACCTATCTTTTTAATCAAATCAGTTCTAGTTAATTAGTGAAAATATCCCTGTAAGGACATTTATCATCTAAAGAAGTTTGAGTGACAGCTCTTGACTCTGACAATCATGTGGGGAGAGGATGGCCTCTTAGAATGGAGGTGGCATGTGTGACATGACTTGGGGACAGCAGAAAACAGAACGCTTGAGCTGAGGAGCCAGGGTCCACGTACTTCTCATGGAACATGCCAACACCTCTCACTTCCTCACTAGCACCTTGATACATCAACCCACAACTTGATCTCCCAAAGCATACCTTAAATGGAGCTATTTTGAATTGATTCATTTTATCATATATTTTTGAAATATTTTCATCTATTAAGGCTTTCCAAGACAGAGGAGGATTAAATTCAGAGATACACAGGACAATACAGCGAACATCCCTGTGACCCTACCAGGGCCCATCTCCACCATTGTCACCTAACTCTTGACCTAGATTGTACTATTCATAGTGACTGTCACACTCCAAATCAGTCCTCCAGTTTCCTATTTGTGTGCATCTGCCTCCACACCCGCATTCCCAAGACATTAGTTCCTGGAAATTTACTAGTCCCTGGGCAGCCCGTGAGCTGACATTGGAAGAAATTGGCTGCAGAAGCTCCTATGCACTGGGTCAGGACATCTCAAGGGTTCATGTGTGCTCCTGACCTCCCCTGGAGGGTCTTGCTAAAGCTACCTTCTGCAGGGCTTTGCGTGACATCCTGGGTGTTCCTCCACCCCCTTCTTGTTCTACTCTCCCTGGGTGGCTGTGGGTATACTAACTTAACGACACCTGCCTTGAATCCTTGTCTGGAGGTCTGCTTCTGTGGAAACTGATCAAAGACATTCATCTAGAAAGATACTACTGTGCTAGATTTAAGTAAGTCTGATATTATAGCATTTCAATATGTAGCTCTAAAATATAATGATCACTAAGAAACAATGGAAAAACATGACTATGATCATACCTAATGATCACCTCTCTGAATATGCAAGATAGCCCTCAGGGTTCTAATTTACAATTGTCTCACAAATATCATTTTTAATAGTTGAATCCACCAGGTATCCAAATAAACTTTCACAGTGCGTTGGGTTTGAAAAGTGTTGTTAATCTTTCTTAAGTCTTAGTCTTTCACTATTTTTCCTTATTGTTTGAGAGTTGAAAAAACATTGTCATTTTTTCTTTAGGGTTTCCCACTCTTTGGGCTTAGCTGAATGACTCTCCATGGTATCTTTTAGCATGTTCGTCTCATCCATCTCTTTTCAATAGTAGTTGACTTTAGAGCCTGATCAGGTTCAGGTGTGATATTTTTGCTAAATGCTTTTCACTGGTGGTGATTTGCTCTTTAATTAGGAAGCTCATAAATGCATCTCTCTTTCTGTTATTTAACAGCCGTTAGAAATCAATGTCCATCCATTAATTTTTCAGGGAGTACAAAATGGCGATACTCTGATTATTTTAATGCCTTCTTCATTTATTACCTGGGATATTTCTAGAAAGACAAGTGCCCTGTCATTCTCTATTCAGTTACTATTTGGTAAAAATCACACAGAAGGGGCAGGATAGATGGTTGAATATTCCCCTTTACTTACCAGTTTTTAAAAAATAACAAGTGAACTATTTAGAATAGTTTAATGGTAACCAAATAGGATTTTTTCTATTGTGTTTTAACAGAATAGTGAATTCATTATTTTAAGCATATTTGATGTTTTCCATACAAGAAGGAACCCCTCCAAAGTGGAAGTTACTTATTAAAAATTGTGCATTTATTTTTACATTTTTAAACGTCAATCATCTTCGAAGTACACTCCATCTGACGCAACACGCCTTCAAGATGCTTTTTCCACCGGTCAAAACAGTTTTTGAACTCATCCATTTTGATGCCTTTAAGTGCTTCTGCTGGTTTTTTGTTTCACCTCTTCCACATCAGCAAAACATTTCCCTCTGAGAACTTTTTTCATCCCAGGAAACAACAAAACCTTGCTCTGGGTGAGATCTGGTGAACAGGGTGGTCTGAACATTCAGTGTGGTGTGGGCAGGTATGGTGTCCTGGCGAAAGAACCAGTCACCTGTTTGCCACAACTGGTGACCTTTCTTCCGCAGATCGTGACACAACCTTCTCAAAAATTCCGGCTATAAAAACTTTGGTGGACTGTTTGATTCAGAGGAATAAATTCCAGGTGTCTTACAAAGGGCTCACCCTTCAAAAGATAATTCCATTTTTTGGAGTCCCTCCCTGTATACTGCAGCAATTATCCTTCTTGTCCATTCTGTATGCATCCGTCTCCAGATCTGTGCCAGTCATTTTTCCAGAAAGCCCCAGGACCTGTTGGCTTCTATGGCATTACAGTTTACTGGTTTTAGGCCTGTCCAGTAGAGGTAGAATTACTTTTTGAAGATTAAGCATACCATGAGTTCAACTGATTCTTCTAATTACAGTTCAAAACCACTAAATTTGTCACTGACCAACTCTAACCTTAATTTAAGTCAACTTTCTGACACAGAGAATACCAGCTCACGATAATACCAGCAATGCTAGAATGAGGATATCCCATAATTGCCTCTGCAGACGTCTCAAATGACAATGACGATTTTCACCATCAATATGATGACTGAAATCCATTTAAAAAAAATTCAAAACAATTTTTGCAGTAGTTTCCTTCCCTCTGATATATTTTACATCAGGGATAAACAGTTAAATGATAATATTAAAGTATCCTCAAATCGCCATTTTCTAGGTGATTATGCCACAACAGTTTACACAATTTGGTTTATTTGAGGGAATTTTTTTTTAAATATATGAAAACAAGTATCTTCAAAGATGTTTCTCTCCTATCCTGTGTCCTAATCCTAATCCTTCACTGTGCTTACAGGTGCATTTAAAAAAATGCATTTTAGTTTTCCATTCTATTGTTTTTTTGTCAAATGTATGTATATATAATCACATTCCTTTCTTTCTTAGGTAAACTGTGACGTAACATACTTTTTATCTTGTTTTCTTTTTTTCAAATAACGAACAAAATCTAAGCGTTTTATTTCAGAGTAATATAAAGAACCATCCTCATTTTTTCACTCTTTTTGTTTTGTGAAACATATCATAATTTATTAAACAAGTCTCGTATCAATGGGTATTTGGGTTGCTTCCATTCTAATACAAAACCACCCATCAATGAGTGCCCTTGTGCTTATGCCGTTTTTATATTTTTGCAAGTGTATCTCTGCGATACATTTCTACATGTGGGATTTTTGAGGACAAGAGTCAAATGTCTCTGTAACTGTACCAGGTATTGTTACATTTCTCAGTTGTACCACTTGAGGTTAGGCTTGCCTGTCAGCCGTAGATGTTGCCTGTTTCTGTTGGGTCTAGAGCAACTACTTTGCATATTTTGTCAATATGATAGGTAGGAAATAATGTTATAGTGAAGTTCTAATTTATATTTAGTCTTCTTATTAATTTCTAGTTTTTTCCCTTTCCTTTTTAAAATAACAATGCTGTTTGTGTTACTTTATTCTGAATTTATTTAGTTTATTTTTCTTTTATTCTCAGATATGATCAATTTTTGTGAATTCTATGTTTGTTTGAAAAGACATATTCTCTGTTTTAGATTTAGGGTTTGATAACATTTATAATTTTACTGAATTTATGATTTTTGATCTGTTTTAGATTGAAAGATGTGTGTAAATGTCTCCACTTAATAGAGGTTTCTGTCTATCCTTCTTTTCATATCCTGTAATTGTTATGTAATGAAAGTTGTTTTCTGTTATTAGCGGCATGCAAATAAAATTGATGTATCTTCATTTTGACTTGTTGTCTTTAACCTTACAAAGTGTCTTTTTAAATTTTCTTATCTTCTGATTATAAAATTGAAAACTACTTTCTCTTTATTTGCATTTGACTGCTGTCTTTTTGTATATTACTTTATTTTTAACCTTTCAAGATCTAAGCACTATCAATTTATTGTAGATTGGAAGTCTTCTTTTATTTACTTCTTATATTTTCTGTTTCAAATTCTGCATGTATCAATGTCAAGAGCAACAGAAGTTTCACCTCGTTGCTATATTTCAGCGTTAAGATGAGTTTATGCTTCTTATATTGGTCCACCATGTTGAAATGCATCACTAGACTCAGATTATATTTTGTCATCCCATAAATTAACTCCCTGCTATGTGTGACTTGCCGCTTGCTGAAGGTCCTGTTTGCATGAGTAGGGCTTATCTTGAGTTGGTATTTGAAACAAGAGATTGTCTGTTCTGTATTTGTGCATTATGCAATACAAAGTTTCTTTGAATTCAGTGTTTTAAAACAGTTGTTTCCTTTGTATTTTACAAAATTAAAAAAAAGACTGACATTTCTAATATTTTCAACAAATTTTTATAATACTATATACTTGCAAATATACAGGATACATGAATTGGCAGATTTCAGTTTACTCGTCTTTCTGTCATTTCATTGTTATCTCACATTTTAGGTGACACAACATGTAAAATTTGGAGGAAAACTAACTTCTAGTGTAGAAAACAAACAGGATAAGCTGGAATCAACCACCACTCACTGATTTTTTAATTTCTTTTTTTTATTTTTAAATGTTTCACAACTTTATTATTGCAATGTATCACATTTACAATGACTTCATAAAATTACAAATAGTTATAGCATAATAAAGCAGTTATCACAATGCAAGATAGTCTATTAGCATCTCTTGAAAACAATGTTATTGCTGGGCACAGATATTGTATTAAGAAATACAATAACCATATTTTTTAAAAAATCAAGGCATAATTTACACACAATTAAACACACACATCTAAAATGTTCAGTTTTTTAAATTTTGGCAATAGTATTCATCCATGTAAAAATAACCTAAAACAAAACCTGAGACATTAGTATAATCCCAGAAAGTGATCGTTTTGTCAATTACCCAATGCCTCCCAACTAAGCAAGCATTTTCTGATTTCTAGAGCAGTATAATGAAATAAAGAAACACATTTGATTCAGAGGTTCTCTGAACAAGATACATTTTAATATCGAGCGACTCTTTAATGAATATGTTATTGTATATCCCTGTGGATAGGATATCGCTTCTGCAGGTCAAATGGCCTCATGAATGAATATGCTAAAATGTTGTACAATTTGATGTTTGAAATTGATGGGAGTGGGAAAGTAAGGGTAAGGAGTAATTGATAGGTGGCATTAGAGCCCACCTCAACATTGATAAAAGAACTTGACGACAGAGAGGAAGAGTGAGGGAAGTTAGGGGGATGAATTAGTGAAAATAGCTGTGTATCTATTTGTAGTTCCAACCATTTCGATAAGATGAGGGCTCAGTAGTTTACATGAGCCAATCCACAAACATTTTGCTGAAACAATAAATACAGAGAGATTTTCTTTTTACTTATTATTTTTGTGAAATCACAGTAGAATTGGAATAACACCGTAGCATAGAATCTTAACCAAGAAAGAGTTTCTCGAAGTCACCTGTGCTTCCTGATAAAGGGAACAATTGTTCACCATGGCACTAATAATTGGAACCTTTGTGAATGTAACCTAGAAGAGAAAGCACAGTGGTTTAAACATAACCCATTTTGGTTTCTAACAGCTTTTATTGTTGGATACTTTTTCTTATATAGATATGTAATGTGCTTCCTAGTACCTTTCCAATATAAATTCAGGTCCTGCCATTTAAAGGAACTCAAAGTCCAGGCCGGACTTCTTTTAGAAGACAAAAAAAAAAAAAAAAAAGAAAAAAAAAATCCTTCAAGTATTTGAAGATCAATATTTCTGGGAAAGGCAATCTTGGACACAGTCTGTCAACCCCTGCGTAATTGTCTAAAAATGTGCCTTGGGCTGGGAACATTTCCTTTAAAAGAAGATAAGAAAACCCTCCCCGCCGGTGCTGGGCACATCATCTCTGGGGGCATATCATTCCGAACTTGGTGGACACTCTTTGTTCTGTTTAAAGGCGTGTGTGTCAAATGGCACCTGGCCAACACCACTGCCATATCTGTTCTAGGTGGGGAGGGAACAGAGTCCTTCAACAGCAGTACAAGAGGGGAAGTCAGACCTTCTCTCACTATCAGCTGTGGGGAAAGTCCACCTAGGCCACGGAGACTGACTCACTCTTGAAGCTGAGCCCACTCTGCATCTTGTCTGGGTGAGCAAAGCCTTGGTCACTCCAGTGCCCGAGTGAGTCTTTCTAGGCCATATCAGCCCCAGCAAACCTGCAGTGGCCTGACATCCTGGGACATCCCAGTGGGGGGCATTGATATCCCCTTTGTTCTTCTCCCTGCAGGGGACTCCTCCACAGATGGTGGTAGCACATGTCACTTGCTTGACAAGTGTCAAATAAATGCTAGATGTTTGCCCCCTCATTCTCTCAGTAGGTCAAAACATTTCTCTGGAAATACCACCACCTCTGGAAATACCACCACCTCTATCAAAAAAAAAAAGCAACTTACACGCTTAAGATATGACATTTCAAACCAGACACAATGCGTAGGATGTAGAAAGGCAAATACAATCTGGGTTAATCTATTGTAAGTTTGGACTCCTTACTTTTATTAGTCATTTGCCATTTTAACACTGAGTCATATTACTAATTGTTTTTATCATTTTAGTCAACAAAAACATGTTTTCATTTGTTAATACTACTTTGTCAAGCTTTCCAAAGTATGCAGTTATAAAATTGATTCCCATTGAGCCTTCACACAGGATTTTATTTTGTTTAAGTTGACTTTTATTAGCTTGGGTTCATTATTTGCCTTGCTATTTTTATTTTTAAACCTTAACAATGCCATCAATTGCATTGGATAATCCTTTCAGATTTGGGTCAGCTGAAAATTTAATCAGGATTATTTCTCCCTCCATAGCTCAGGCATTAATAAAAATGTTGACTGTCTCTGGGTCAAGGTCAGAGTATTACACTATGCCATTATAAGCATCTTTCTAGTTACATATCGATCTATGGTTCAATGCTTTTGTGTATTTATCCAACAGATATCTATTGAGTTTTTACTATGCATCAGGGACTAATTTAGGTTTGGGGATAGTACAATAAAAACATTTAAAATGTCTGTCTTCATAGAGTAGGCACATAGGACTATTAATAGCTTATATGGTGTCTTTGTGCAAATTATTTTTAAAAAGTACCTCATCAGGTAAATTCAAGCTATTTTCTTAAATAAAATGCAGTTCTTTTTTGGGAAACAGCCAGGTGCCAGGGTGAATAGAGTGAAGAACTGGCTGGACTTCAGCTTCCAAAGAGTTTTAGAGCTGCCAACTGCATTTAGTGTGCAATCTATACAATGTCCCATGGCAAACCTTGCGCCGTGTGATTCAGACATCTCCTTCATGACTTGTGCGAGTTTTATCATTATTCCGTATTCATGTTTGTTGGACTTTTTCATGTTGCTCTTGGAAGAGGAGACGTTAGTTAAAGAAGAATGATTAATTTATCTTATAAAAATTATATGAAAGTGGAGCGAAGGGAAATTTAACCAAGGCATGTTCTTCCATGTAATTGAGATATCTCTCCAAGAGAACGATGACTGTTACTGTTGGAAATTGTGGAAGTGACAGTCATCTCTCCACAAAAAGTTGGTGTTGCTCTTTCCACCACATAGAACGGTGGCCCTGAGGAAGCTCAGATAAGGGTTCTGTGTCCTTGAGCCTCTGCCTTTCTCCGTGGTCTGTGTACTGGTTCTCAACAATGGACAGCAGCAGAATGAACGTATTCCATGTTTATGCTGAGGGCCTTAAGACCTTAAGTTACGTTTTCCCCACTCTCTCTGTCCCTTACCACTACCTGAAAAGAAAAGGTATGCTATGCTTCTATAGCACTTCTCAAAATGTTTGGTTTCCGAATCCCATTATGCCCTTAAACTGTCTTGAAGATCACAAAAGCTTTTATATTCATGAATTATATCCACCAATAGGTATGGTAGTCAACATGAAAATTGCTAAATTTTGAAAAATGTTTTCATATATTTATCCTCAAAACGATAGTCTATTACGTAAACATATGCAATTTTTATGACAATAACTATATTTTCAAAACAACAAACGTAAAAGCATTGTTTTACGTTTGAAAATCAGTTGAATGTCTTTCTTCATTCTTCATTCAAGTGGTTGTTATCACAGATCACGGAGTTCCAGAAAACGTGACTGTTGACTTGCTTGCGTGGGAATGAGAGACAGACAGCATTTCAGCAGGATGATGAAAATCCTTTTACTTCACGGAGCCACTGAAAGGGTGTTGGGGGCTTTCAATGGTGTTAGACCACTGCGGGAAGATGGCACCTCTCAGTAGAGAGCTGGGAGTCTGTGGATCGCCGTGTGGGAATCCAGTCCACGGAGACTTCTGTAGCGGACTGTGACTTGAGAAAGACACTTCCATCATGTTAGCCCAAGGATGGTTGGGTGCTTATATATTGCAAGACCTAGAATTGCCCTGTCTGGAACAGAAATCTGCAGAAAACACTCACTTTTTTTAATACAGGAAATTTTACTTTTCAGTGAAACTTATTCAGGAATGAGTGATTTTTTTGCTCTTAATCAACATGCCCAGCAAGAGAAAACGAATGAAATTCGACATCTGAAATCCGTAGAAGTTTCCAGGAATCATGAGATTTTATATGGTGGGAAAAGAATTTTAGCAGAAAAACTAAAACCCCTGAATCTAGTCTAGCAATGAGAAGGTCATGGGGGCTTCCTATTGTTTTCTAAGTGTATGAAAGCTTATCTAAAATGGAGTTAATAATGTGGTGTGTGTGTGTGCGTGTGTGTGTGCGTGTGCACGCATGCACGTGGTGTGTGTTTATGGATGTAAATTACTATTCACCAAATTTAGATTAACTAGTAGAGATGATAGTATGACCATTATTGCTTTGAGACAAGAAATTGAGCTATTCTGCGCTTTGAAAAATATTATTCTTCAGATAGATGAGTAAAGCTGTAGTGTGAAGCCTTCTGGAGACTAGGTAATACTTATAGAAAGAACACTGAACCTGTTTTTACATAAATATGCATAATGATAACTCTTCCACAACAACTATGCCTATCAGGTGGAAATTATCCTTGTGACCCTGCTCAAGGTGTGGTTTAGTGAGTCAGAAAGTGGAACTCTAATTTATTTACCTATGAAATTTATCAGCTGTGAAGAGGAAGTACTTCTCATTTGAAGTCCTTTCTAGACATGATTTCTTGAGTCATTTGGCAGAAGAATTGGATGAATGCCTGAAAGGTATTGGGTAAACCTGACCAGCGTCTATTGCTAAGGGGGAAAAAAGTTCTGTTTCTAATAGATAGTCTTAACAATATGAAGGTTTTCTTTTCCTCTTATGTCTTAGTGGAGAAAGAAAGTAATTGTGCTGACTGAGCAACACTCATAGTGCTATGGTGTAAAAAGAAAAAGCAAGCTGACAAAGTATAATTCTTGGTTTTAATAAATTAACACGAAGATAACTTTGAATGCAGCATTTGATACTTCTAAGGAGAAGAAATAATTTAGTTTTTGTTATCTGTGGACAAAATCTTCATTGGCGAAATATTTTACATCTGTTAAACAGCCAAGCACCCATTACCTTCAGTAAATTTGTAATAAAAAAATGAGAATTTTGAAAATCAAAGCTCTTACTTCAAAAAGGCTTGAAATCTATTTGTGTTTGGAAATAAGCATTTCTCATATGGAAATGAATGCTTCTTCCCCGTCTTCCTAGAGTACGATTTCTTTTTTATTTGCTGTGATTTTAGGCGTCAGAAAAGTGCTCTCATGTTCCTAAGGACACACCCCAACAAGGCGAAAAAGCAAGAGGAACTACCTCTGCAGGACCCGGTATCTGAGACCCACGTGGGATGTATGTCTGACTGCTCCTTTCTAGAACAGATGCAGAGACAAACACGGGGTGGTCTTGTGGTGCTGTCACATGCTGGGTGCCAAATAATAGGACACAACATGAAGTGACTCAGGTTGCCTTTTGGAATACAGTCAACATCTTTTCAACTATTGGATGACAGTGTATTATGTTTTCCACAAACATGCTTTTAATTAGCTCATGTTTCTTCAAAAGGGGTTTCAGTAGTCATTTTTGAAAGTAAAAATTAGCCGGGCTCGGTGGCTCAGCCTGTCATCCCGCGCCTTTGGGAGGCTGAGGTGAGTGGATTGCCTGAGCCCGCGGGTTCGAGACCCGCCTGGGCAGCGAGACCTCATCTCTACAATAAATCGAAAAATCAGCCGGGCGTGGTAGTGCATGCCTGTAATTCCGGCTACCTGGAAGGCGGAGGCGGAAGGATCGCCGGAGCCCAGCAGGCCGAGGCTGCGGTGGCTGGGAGCGGCCGCTGCCCTCCAGTCTGGGCGACAGAGTGAGACTCCAACTCAAAAAAAAAAAAAGAAAGAAAGTAAAAATTAAAATATGAGTAAAGTCTTCCTTCCTTCTTTCCTTCCCTCTCTCCTTCTTTCTTTTCTCCCTTCTATTCCTCTGCTCTGTCTTCCCTCCCTCCTTGCTTTCTTCCTTCCCTTGTTTCTTCCTTCCTCTAGTAGGTACTAAAAGCTTCATCTTCGCTCTTTTCTCGGTTGCATGCATCAGGGGAGGATCCAGAAGAGTCGGTGCTTGGCATATGTGTGTTAGTACAGCCCTGTAGGAAGCATTAAGAGTAACACATGCTAGTGCTGGCAAAACCTAGTGACTCTGTAGCCGTGTCTGCATCCAGGGGCTAGAACCTCTCGTGCCTTACTGACCACTTGGTTGTGCACATTATATCAAGTTCGCTTTATTTGACCGAGTCCAACCTAAGACTTAGGTTAAAAGATGGCAACTTCAATCTCAGAACAAAAAACTGTTTGTGGATTGATATAGTTTATTAATTCCTTGGGCCACTTAGGGGTCAGGGTCCACAGAAGTACTTATTTATTTATTGTTTATGTATTTATTTATTTTTTGGTTTTTGAGTCAGAGTCTCACTCTGTCGCCCAGGCTGAAGTGCAGCGGCATGCTCACGGCTACTGCAGCCTCCACCTGCTGGGCTTAGGTGATCTTCCACCTCAGCCTTCCACGTAGCTGAAACTACAGGCGTGTGCCACCACGTCCAGCTAATTTTTTGATTGATCGTAGAGTCAAGGTCTCCCCAAGTTGCCCAGGTTGGCTTCAAACTCCTGGGCTCAGTCAATCCTCTCACCTCGGCCTCTCAAAGTGCTGGGATGAGAGGCATGAGCCACCACGCCTGACTCACAGAAGCACATGTTTTTGGCATGAGTGTATGAGGTGGTGGGGCCACAGTTCTCACTTACAGTTGAAACTTGGGGTACTGGAAAGGTCAGGTGGGAATTTGCAGCCACTGAGAGCTGAGACCAAGTCCTGGCCCTGCCACTCTCAGGCTGTACAAGTTTCTACCTGCTACCAAATTCTTGAATCCATTGCCTGCCTCCGAAGTGGGTCGAAACCTGCCTTGTGATGTTGTTATGGTGTTCAGATGCATACGTGTGTGTGTGTGTGTGTGTGTGTGTGTGTGTGTGTGTGTGTGTGTGAATTCTTTCATTCTCTCTCTCTTTCTCTGGGTGTGAATATACACACAAAGAGAGAAGCAACTCCAGAGTGCTCAACATAAAGTCAGCACTAATTTAAGGACGTTTATAGTCATGCATTATGAACATTTTCTCCAGAATGTGGTTTATAGCTTTAAAAATTGGAAACACAGAATTATTGATAAAAAGAGGCTGAATAGTCTGTTTCCTTTAAGCCACTTCTGTCCCTGCATTCTGCACATGCCCTGTTATTTCTAAGAGTTAAGAAGCATACTTACATACTCCACCGAACACAAAATTGACTACAGAGAACAGAAAATGGTGTACTTATCCCCAAGCAAGTGCAGATTGAAAAAGAACATGGAGATGATAAAAAGAGAGTATTTTGATTTATTGATCCTGGGTCCTTCTTGTTATTTGACTCTACAAACACTTCCTCTGTCCCTCTGTCCTTTGAGTACCAAGGACTTGGGATGTATCTCTTGACTTTTGAAGTACTTACTTTTAAGAAGTGTTCATTCCCTCTCTCCTTCCTTCTCTCTCTCTCCCCCCACCCCTTTGTTAGTTCTCAATACCTGAGATAAGACACTTTGGGTGAGGTTTGACATGGAAAGTTTGTGCTTCCTGTAGTGAACGACAAGCAAAAACAAAGGACACAGTGAGAATGGACGCAAAGTCAAGTGCAAGGACTGGCAGTGAGAGAGAGAGTTGAGGGACACACGCTGGAGGGTCTTGCCAGAAACACACAAATATTCCCTAAGGAGATGGGGGCCATGTGTCCAATTTCCTGTTTATAGAGGATCGTAAAGGACCTTTGAAAGACTTGAGTTGCTGATTCGGGGTCAGGAGGAAGATAGACAACTGGTCTTCCTTCCATCCCACTCGGGTGAGACTGCGGGTGGCGTAGCATGGACCGCTCACAAATGTGTACACACAACTTACACGCTAAGTCTTTCCTACAAACTCCTGGTGAGTGGCATTTTCTGTGCCTTCTGGAAATAGACTGACCAAAATCCTGAAATGTTATTGTGGATAGCCTATGGGTGACCCTGTGTAATTTCTGGTCCATGCCGCTATCTTTTGTGTGTGTGTTTCTATATATGCTTTAGTGCTATGTGGGGGCCATTTTGGTCATAAGCCGGGTGACAGATGCCACTTTCAAAAAAACATGTCTCATTTCCTTTGGAACAGTTTGGCACCTTGGTCTTTGCTGTTAATAATACTTCAATGTGAGCCTGGTAATTTCTTCTCAGATTTGTTTCTGTAATGCGAAACTTTCAAAATAATCAGCAGTAAAAGAGATAATTAGGGATGGTGGGGTCACTGCTTAAGGAATCCTGAGGTTAATATAATGATTTTTAAACCTTGTGATTTTTCTCTTAGAGGAAAAGCAAAATTTAATTTCATAAATAACCTTAAGGTTTTTTGTCATACACTCCATAGAACTTTCTTTGCTTAAAGGTCTCTCAATCCAGATGCACAAATAAGACCTGTCATGACGAGTATGAGTCTGGCCATCACTCTGAGCTTCTCTGCCAATTTTGGCAGCTCTGGAAAAAAGAAGAAATTCAACTTCAGCGACTCAGGGAGAACCCAGTACTTTCTCGGTCACTAGCATTGTCCTGCGATGGATCTGACCCTGCTTTCAGGACGGAAGGTTCTTCGCCATTCACTCTCCCTGTTCTGCTTCTGAAATCCCTTTTGACCGGGATGTTTCTTATGACCACACACTGGTTTCAGCAGACTCCCTTCCTGGCACGCCCTGTGTCTCCTTTCCCTTGGTGCCTGTGCATGGCTTCCCCAGTCTTGCTGTCTGTCCGTGTTTCTTGCTTGTTTTGGAGACAGCCTGCCTCCTGGCTGCTTACCTGTCCTTCTCCCAGGCATTTCAAGGCGAGTTTTTTGCACCCTGCTGCAATCCAGGGCTCAAGTGGAAGGAAGAGGAGGGTGTGCGAATACCTCCCACTGTCCTTAAATACCCAGAGTTACTCAGTGATGAATTAATTACACGTTGCAAGAAACAGAAAGACCAGCCGAAAAGTCTCCTTGGTCCATCCACGCTGTACAAATTTTCGTGGTGGATTTTTTTTCTGTGATGTATCAAGTTTTTTTTTTTTTTCACTTTTGTGAAACAGACTGAAACACATTTGATTTTCCTGCCGTGAAGCAGCCTGCCATCATCATTTGCCTGATCTCACACCAAAACACCGGAGCAAAATATAGACAATAATTTAATTAGGATTCATTCAATTCTCCTCCTCTCCTATTTATTTTGTTTTCCAAGGTGGATCATGAAAGTGCCCAGAAATTTCAGTTCTTGTTTCTTTCTGTTCTTTTCTCTGATGTGCAACAGTGTGCACAGTGCCTTGAATACTCGTAGGACCAGTGACAGTCTAACTTTCAACCCTAGAGGTTGACCAGAGGGAGCCCACCTCGGATCCGACCTCATCTCTCCTCTTTCATGCCAAGGAGGTGACGCGCTGAGCGAGTGGGCCTTTCTCAACAGCGAGTTGACATCCAGAGACATGACATCCAGCTCGGCTGCCCCCCTTGCCTGGTGCACATTCCCTGGAGGAACACGAGGGTCTCTGTCTTCTCCCATCTTGGCTCATGTAGTTTTCAGCTGGCCATCATCAAAATTCTGCAGCTTCCTCTGCGATGTTATGTTCCTTACATGACATCTAGAGGCCAAAATTGATGTGTGCCGTAATTAATCTTTCCACGTGGCTATGCAGACCCTGGGCGTATCAGGAAGGAGAGTCACACTGTCTGCATGCTTAGACTTAGGAGCGTTTCAGCCGGCATCTATATTCTGAGCAACACACGATCTGATCCCATCATCCTGCGGATATAAAAGATATTGGAAAAGAAAGCAGCCTCACGAGGAAAGAAAAGATTTAAGGGAACAGAACCTCTTTCTTCCGAGTTCGCATTTTATATACAATCATGCCTGCTGTTAATTTTCATACAAAGTGGGAAATGATCTAATTAGTGTTCCTGACATTTGCCCATGACAGTCAAAGTCCTGCTGGTAATCAATAACGTAAATGCAAAGTGGCTGATTAAATTTCCTTCTCTGGTCCATCGGAAATTCTAAGGGCAAAATTCATTTTACCGTCCTTATGTGTTCTCAGAATGCTCTTCTGACTCCCACTTTAATCTGCAAATTTGCAGAAGGCACAGCAAAGAATTTGACTCATGTGAAGGATGATGGATGCTGTCACCGGTGGCTGTGAAGCGATTCTCCGTGTGGCTCCAACATCCCTGGAGAAACCGATGGTCAGAATCAATCACAGAATTAGCAGAACTGGAAATAAGGGCATCCTCCAGGATCCCTTGTTCATTATTGTGAAGAGTGCAACATTTAAATCCCACCATTCTCCAACTGAATCATGAGAATGGACAAAACTATTTTAGATCCTTCCTGTACTGTGATGGCAACTCTATGCTTTTTATACACATATGTTTTATACACACAGGGGTGCCCAAAAACGTAAACACATTTTAAATGTGACATCTGGTCAAGAGATGGCGTCAATTAAATGCATGCTAGTGCCACCGTGAGACAGGCAGGGCAGTCAGAGAAAACGGCAGAAGCACGTTGAGCAAACGTCACACTACACATTGCTACTGTAATTCAATTCAACTTCTAAAAGCAATGTATCAATAACCTCTCTTAAAATGTGGACACATTTTTTGGCCTTCCATCATACACACGCTCAAATGTGTCTGTATATTCACACGCATATGTATACACTTGTATAGCCGTACATACACTATGTTTTCTTTATATTCATAAATTACTAATGTATATATAGTTGATTAAGTCTTTCACAGATATTTTAAAATATGCATCATTCTCCTGTCTAATATTATATCATTCCAAATTATTCAAACAAGGGACAGTTAGTTGTTTGTGTGTGTCTGTCTGTGTACACATTCACATGTATATGTTTTGTGTGGTGTTAATTTAAACAAATGGTAGAAAATCTGGCCACTTTCTTGTGATTGCAACGTTGTGTTTTATGACTGTCTGTGCTGCCATACACACTCTCTGTGTCCTGCAACTTGCTGTCTTACTGTTTATTTACAACAAGGATGCCATCATCTTTCTATTACCCCCAAAATGCGAAGATGAGTCTCTTTATAAAAGTCCCCACGCTAATTTGTAAAAGTATTTTCAAGGATGGGAACTAAGACCAGGATTTCTGTGTCATAGGAAACTCACATACGTAATTTTGCTAAATTTTGCCAGATGTCTTTCTAGAACGACTGCGGTAGTGGACATGATCAGAAGGGGGCACACATTGCTATTAACCCAAGTCCTTGCCAATCACTGGAATTATCCCATTCTGATAAATATTAAATTATGTCTCATTGTCGTTACAATTTCCAACTATTTGATGAATAGTAAGTTGAAACAAGTCTTCATATGCTCATCAGACATTCGAACTCCTCCTTTGTGAATTTCCTTTTCAGATCTTTTGTTCATCTTTAAAATCAAGTTTCCTGTCTTTTTTGGAATTTGAAATTATTTGCATATTCTTTTTCTTAGTCTTTTATCGATTTTAGATGTTGAAAATAAACATCCAGTCTGCCCTCTTTGTGTTAAGTGGTCTTTAATTTTGAGGTGGTGAAATCCATCAAGTGTTCAAATTATATTTGTTCTTCTGGGATATTTTAAGTATTTATTTTTGTAGACCTAGTTTACACATTTCATTTCCAATAGTTTCTTTTATGAGTTTTGTATTTTACCTCTCTATACCTGAATCTTTAATCTGAAGGGCACTTTTATGTGTTGTGTCAAGTTAAAACCCAAAAGTGACCCAGATTTCATTTTTTCCATACAGGGAGGCAATTTTCCCTATCGTGTCATTTAAACTATTTGTCCTTTCCTCATGGCCCTGAGGTGCCATCTTACTGTACGTGAAGGACAGATATCTTCTTTTGCTCCACTGATTTACTGATCTCTTTCTCATCAATGATAACCCCATGCTTGGGCAAAGCTCTTTAGCTTTGCCTTCTGGTTGGCTGGGTGACTCATATCTCTTTGTTCTCCTATGTCAAAATGAACGTGTCTCTATGTGAACTTTTACATACAATATAAACATTGGAATCAGTTTATTGAGTTTAAAACTATTCCACCTTGAATTTAATCCGAATGCCATTGATTTTTTTTTAGATTTGGGAAGAAACTTAAGAGCTTCTATACATGAACATAAAATCTTTTCTCATGTATTTAAATCTCCTTGTGTTTCTTATAATAGAAGTTTAAAACTTTCTCCAGAAAGTTAATGTTTGTGTGTTTGACTGTATTGATTCCAAACTGCTTAATCATTTTACTGATAATGAGAATGGTATCTTAGTTTTTGTAAGAGTTTCTAGTTGATGGTAGCTGGGAAGAGGTCTATCAGTCTGTCAATGACTTCAAACTTATTATGTATCCAGAAACGTTGCTGAGCTCTCTAAATTGTTTTAATGCTCAGTTTCCTCTGTTGGACTTTTCAGTGGTTTATCACATCACCTGGGGCTGGAGTCATTGCCCTGAAGAGACATGCCACATATCTGACATTTGTCCTTCAGATCCACCACTCACCTTTCACTACCTTCCCATCTGCAGACTGAACTTATGTCTACAAATAACACTCCTAGCTTTGAGAGGTGTACAACCTATATAACTGAGTATGGCTGTCCTCAGCTTACTGATACTTAAACCTGAAGGAAATAATATCTATCTGAGATTATCACAGGACCTGTCATCATAAACTTATAATTATAAATATTTATTCTATATTGATGTGGACAGCAGGGCTGTACAATATGCTTTAGGTAGTGGCTAACAACAGATAGTGGTATTTCATAAAGGGTACCTACTTTTAGTCACTTCAGCTGTAAACAAATTCACAGGCAGTTCATTATCTTTTTAAAGTTGAGATACAAAATATATGTTATCAGGTAGTCATTTGCAGGGTGAGGGAATAAAGTTTAAGAAGAGGGTGTGGATTTGTGAAAGCTTAAAGTGAGAGTTGACATATTTGATGATTCAAATGTGATAAAGATTTAAATGCTGGAAGTTTAAAATACCGTAAGTTTTTCTTGAATATAACAGAAAGAGTGAGGCAGAGTGGCCAGAGACTTTTTTAAAGATGGAGAAGTTGAGTGAGTAGATCAGTAGCTAAGAGGTAGATCATAGTAGGTGTTCAAACGTATTAGATTTTGGAATCCATTTGATGGTGAATATGGGTGCATGAAAGAGCATCTTTTTCTATTGATTTGTTTTGCTTTGCTTTAGATTTTTTAAATAGGAGGGGACAACTTATATATATATATATATAATATTGTTTGCATTTTATATATATGTAATATATATATTACATTATAAAAATGTACATATAGTGAAAGTAATAGCACCTGATAGGAAACTTTCACCCCCCCACCCACTCTTTGACTAGTGAAAAGCCCTGTACCAGTCACCTTTCTGTTCTCAAGCCATTTTCGGACCTATTTTAAAACCTCTCACTCTCTCCCCAGAAAGCCTCACTGTGTGAGTCCTAAATCTTTTTCACATCATCCTGGAACATCTGCATTCTCAACACATAAATCTAATTTGGGGTGAGGGATCCAAGTGACCCTAACAGATCGTCAACAGCTTAAGAAAGCTTCCTTCTCCCACACTTTTTTCGAGCTTTTGTATTATGAATGGGTGTCGAATATTTCAAGAGTTGTTATATATATCTATTGTGAGTGTTATGTGTCTATGAGATGTTGAGATAATTTGAAAAATTATTTATTTAATACATTTTATTGACTGATTCTTTTCAAATGTTAAACCAAGTCTACAAAGTAGTGATGAAAGTCAGAATAATGGCCACTATTTGAGGTAACTTACTGAGAAAAAGCAGTAAGGTGCTTAGTAAAGATACAGGTGGCGGGTAAAATAATGGTCTTCCAAAGATGTCCATGTCTTCATTTGCAGAATCTCTGAATATGTTGCCTTCCACAACATAAGAGACTTTGCAGAACTTTGCAAAACTTGGGAAGACATTGACATGGGACATGGACATGGGAGCATGATCTTGAATTGCCTGGATGGGCCCAGTGTAATCACAAAGGTTCTCAAAAGGAGATGAAGACTAGTACTTCCAGAAAACACAGTAGCTCCAATGACCTATTTCAGCCCAATGAGAATCATGTTATATCTGTGAACACAAGCCTAAGATAACAAATTCACATGCATTTTTAAGCCACTAGAATTACAGTAATTTGTTACATCAGCAACAGAAAGCTAATACAGCATAATATTGCTTTGACTCTGTTAGTTTTATTCTACTGTTTTTTAAGTTGTATTTGTGTCCAACTTGATAGTGAGCATTATTCTGCAATTATATTTTTTTGTGTGCTATCCTTGTCAGGTATTGATGTCAAGATAATGCTGCCCTCATAAAACAGATTACAGAGAGTTTATTTGTTTTTTTCAATGTTGAATATAGTTGAGCAATAAAGCCATCTGGGCCTGTGCTCTTCTTTTTCATGAAAGTTTTCAATTACACATTCAATTTCGTATGCAAGCAAAGGGCTAAGATTTTCTATTACTTCTTGTTTCAGATTTAAGTTTTATTATTATAAGAATTTGTCACATTTATTTAAATTGTGAGCCTATTGATGTCAAGTTTCTCACAATATTTCAACATTATCCTTTTATGGTTGTAAGAACTGTAAAAATGTGCCTCCTTTCATTTCTGATCTTAATCATTTGTTTTCTTTCGCTCTCACTTCACCAGTTTTTCTAGGAACTTGTTGATTTCATCAATTCTTTTAAAAGTTTATCTTTTTCTTTTTTTCTCATTTTCTTTACATCAGGCTAATGTATTTAATTGGTTTCTGTTTTTAACTCCATTATTTTATTTATTCGGATTTGTTTTATTTTAATTTGCTCACATTTTTATTCCCCATAAGCTTGAAAATTATAGCATTAATCATCTAAAAATATAAGTTTCATTCTGAGCACTGTCTGCATATTCAATGGTTTTTCAATAGTGCCACTATCATATATTTGACATTTCTGATTTTTTGTTTTTAGAAATTATTTATTCTCCTGGGACACATCATTTATCTTTTTCTCTCTCTTCACTGATTATATCATACTTTAAAAACATATTTATAACAATTTATTTATTTATAGGTCTATTTCTATCAGTTTTTTAAATGAAAAATGCAATTCCTAATTTTTTGGCATACTTTATGTCTTTTATTTATTTTTCATTTTTTCATTTTTCATTTTTTTCTTTTCTGAGTCGGAGTCTCACTGTCGCCCAGACTGGAGCGCAGTGGCCACTCCTGGCCACCCCAGCCTCGACCTGCTGGGCTCCGGCCAGCCTTCCGCCTCGGCCTGACCAGGAGCTGGAACTACAGGTGCGAGCCACCACACCCGGCTCTTTTTTTTTTTTTTTTTTTTTTTTGATTTATTGTGGAGATGAGGGCTCGCCAAGTTGCCCAGGCGGGTCTCGAACCCGCGGGCTCAGGCCATCCACTCACCTCAGCCTCCCAAGGCGCGGGATTACTGAGCCCCCGAGCCCGGCCTTGTGTCTTTTTTTTTTTTTTAAACTGTCGTCTGAATATTTATGATGAGAGAAGCAAGGGTCAATTGAAACAAAACATATCGCCACAAACACCAAACCCTGCAGATTAAAGTCCTTTCTTCTGTGTGACAGTGAGGGTCAAGGACTGATTTTTCGCGTTCTTCCAAGAATCGATTTACGCTGCGGCCAGGCTGCACCCCGATTAGACTGAGTTAGTCTCTCAATATCCAGTTCGCAACCTCCCGCGTTGCCACTGCAGTGCTTCCGACTGCTCTGGCTGTCAGTCCTTGAGCCAGGAGGGCAGCTGGACCACGTTTTTGGATTGTTTTGGTCTGCCACTATCTGAAGCTTAAAGCGGTGCCTGGGATCCAAGCACTCCACGTCCCTCTACTTTCCAGGCCCTTCTCAAGCAGCCCTTTCTCAGCACGTTACTGGAAGTGCGGGAGTGAGTGGAAGGAGCACTGTCTGTAATCACTGCGACTTTGCAATTGGGGCTTTTCCGCTTTCCAATCTACCCAACTGCCAACTCTGCCGAGGAAACTCAGCTGCTTTCTCTTAGGCCTTGTCAGTTCTGGGACAAGGTGCTTATCTCTCATAAGAAATGTCCACAGCTGTCTGCTCACTGGTGAGTGCCTTGACCCTCTCTGTTCAGTTGTTCAAGGCTCCCTTGCATCAGCCACTGTTTGATGCTCCACCGTAAAGTACTAATTATTAATGTATTGATTTTTTGTTTCTGCAGATGCAAAGACCCATTTATTCCTCCTTCAGCCAAAAATGGAATTGTCACGATAATATGGAACTTTATGCAGTTGAGTAACGTGATTAGTTTCATAAGAATCGCTGCCAATATATGGAGGATGAATTGAAAGCAACAGAGATAGCTGACAGATGGAAGAGTTAGAAAATATAACAATAACGAAGGAGAAAGCATTTTAGCTCAGACTTTGGTAGTATCAAAATATACAAAACATGAGATAGAGTTGAGAGAATTTTCTCAATGATAGCATAGACAGAACTTGATTATTAATTAGGTTTTAAGGTGTACTTTTGTCTGAATGTTTGTATTTTCACCAGATTCTAATGTTGAAATGTCACCTTCAAAGTGATGATATTAAGAGGCGGGGCCTTCTGTGAAAGAGGCCTGAGGAAGCGTGTTTGTCTCTTCTTCCATGGGAGCACACAGCTAGAAGAAACTATCTCTAAAGCAGAAAGAGGACCCCCACCAGACACCTTGATGTTGGACTTAGCACCTTTCAGACTATGAACAATAAATACATGCTGTTTATAAATGACCCAGTCTAATGTGATTTTTAAGGACAGTTCCAAAATTCTAAGACAGGAAGAGAAAACAGCAGAATCAAGACTGGTATCCCGATATTTTCTTCAATGGGAAGATCTCTTGAACGTTAGTTGCACGAAGCAGGGATCATCATCTGTTTTGTTCACAAATGTGACACAAGTGCCTAGATCAATAACTGGCAAATCACATGTGATTCATTAATAATTCTTAATAGAATTAAGAAACAACACTGAATGAACAGTAAGTTGAGGCTGCAGGGTGCATGTGAGTTAATTTATCTTGACTTTTAAATGCAAGAAGTATTTAAATCAAAATATATAGTGGATATATCCATTTTCAGTCTAGAAGAGAAATCTCAGTTGAAGGAACTGATATAATTATTATTTAAAAATTTTCGATCATTAACAACGACTAACAAGTAGATATTATAAAGCATAGAAAATATTGCATTTATATGCTTTTTCACAGTTAGCTAAACAAAGTCCATTTTATGAATGAAACATTGGTGCAATACCCAATTACTAATGGTGGGTTATTTTGTCTTTCATAAGATCGACATGATTTTGTTACAGAATTACTACCATGCAACAATAGATTTAACTGTCTTTTAAAAAACTGGTATATTTTCTTATTTAAAAAAAATAATAAAACAATTCCTGTGGAGAATGTTCCTGTAGTTAAATGTTTTAAAATGTATATTTTTAAGTTCTGATAAGCTATACATATTCATGAAATCAAATATCAAAAACTGTAGAAGCTGCAACATTATTCTTTGAGAGGATACATGCTTTATCGATGTATTAGTTTTGATTAGAAAGTCTAAAAAAAGGTTGATGGCTTTACTGAAGCTTGGAATATATATCTACGTTTTCTTTGTAACAAAAGATAAAAATGAAGTTGGGTTTTGCATGCTAATTTAGAATTTACCAAGAATTTATTTGTACTTATCATTTTTCAAAAAAGGCTGAGGATATTTTATTACTTTCTATTCAACTGTCCTAGATTTTAGACTATAAAGGGAGACATGTATTGAAAAAATGAATCTATCAAATAACTTTAATATTTACTGGAAGGGTATGTGCATGTGTGTATGTGTGTTATAGTGTAAGTATGGCATGTGTGGTTTATGTATGTGTATGTGTGTTTATGTATGGGTGTATTTATATGTGTGTTTGTATACACACACAAGTACACTTCACACTTATTCATGCCCAAATACAGTTTCAAAAGTTTCTGGAGTTAATAATGGTGAAATAAATAGATGCTTGTATCTTTTTATCTTTGGGAAAAATGCTTGTATCAAATTATTTTTTGTGTATTTTATTTGTACTAAATGTAAGCTATGATCCGATAATAGTATTCATTTAAATTAAAGTCTTAATGTTGACTTAATGATCTTTGTCACACAGAGAAGCATCTTACAAAGTAATGCTTTGAGTTATTTTTACTGTGGATGAGTATGCATGTAGTGAGAGAGAAATTTATTGAAAAATACCTGATTGTATAGATCATTTAAATATTATGGCAAACATTGCACTTATGTTTTTAAAACAAAAACAAAAAGCATAGAATAATATTGTCTAGTGATTTATTAGCTCTCTTATCTAGAGGATGCAGATTTATTTTAACATAAAATATAGCATTCAAAGGTTATTTGTAGTTGTTATTTGTAGTATTTGTAGTTGATAGTATCTTTCAATACATACCCATTGCCACTATAGCTTAAGCTCTCCTTCTTTTAATTCCAATCCCAAGTAAATTAAATTTATATGATCAAATTTAAAAAGTTACATTATAACTCTAGTAATGAGCATAGATAGCACCCCCAAACTGTGCCAGAGTTTTCATATTGGTGATTAAAACGTCAGAATACCAAGTAGTCTCCTAGAGGACTTTATTTTACATCACAAATATTTTGTCTGATTTAATCGAATGGCTAACAGAAACAGAATAGACTTCTGTCATCAGTTAATAAAGTCCCCGCATACCTGTTGTGTCCTCATCCATGCCTAATGTCCCAGCTGACGTCTTATGTGTTTTTTTTGACTCACTGAGGGGTGTCTTTGTAGATAACTCCCAGTTGGATGCGTGAAGATCTCACATTCCTTTCCATTACATGAAAAATCACATTTGACAGTGATGAGTTGACTACTTTATGGATTCTAAGCACCACATTTAGAATCTGCTCTCCCATGTAACTATCTATTTCCCTCACCAACTGGGCAATCTGCCTTTTATTTCATTTTTACCCCTCACAAATCTTAGCCATATCATTGTAAACATAGAATTTTGGCAAAACGAAGGGCTGATAATAATGAAAAAGAAAAATTTATATCGGAACAAGCGGAAAGTAATAATTACCCCTTCTCTTTATCACTCAGGAAGAATGATGTCTTTTGGTATGCTTGATTTTATTATTTGGCCAATAATTCACTTATGGAAAATGCTTGCTGACAACCTCATGACATTTTACCTGGAGAGACAGAACAAGGTAAATGAACCACATATATATGATATTTTAGAAAATGGCCAATGCTATGGAGAAATACAAGTCAGAAAAGGGCGTTGAAGGCATATGTGTGTGTAGGGGGAGTTAGGAATTTTCAATAGTGTATTAGTTTCCCATAGCTGCAGTAGCAAATTCTCACAGACTTGGTGGCTTAAAACAACAGAAATGTGTTCTTCCCTGGTTCTGGAAGCCAGACGTCTGAGATCAAGGAGTCAGTAGGGCATACTACCTCCATGGGCTGAGGGAAGATTCTACTCCTTGCCCCTTTCAGCTCCTGGTGGTCTCTGGCATTCCTGGCCACTCCATCACTCCATTCTCACCTGTTTCCACATTGCTCTTTCTTTTGCATCACCTCCTCTTGTGCCACAAGCCTCCCTCTGTCTTTCTGAGGACACTTGTCATTGGATTGAGGGTCCAATCCTTGTCAAGGATTATCTAACATCAGCCTACTTAATCTAATCACATCTGCAAAGACCCTTTTCCTAATAAGGTAAAGTTTATAGCGTTGAGAGATTTGGTATAGGTCACTTGGGTGGGAGGCAGAGGGCATTTTGTCATACCACTATGACAAAACTCCATTAGATTAAGTTGACTCTGAAACAGATCAAGGCAGTGCTGGCACTGAGGAACAGAAGAGGATCAATCTTCAGATCTTCTATTTTACAGGACTCCGCAGAGATATGACTTATGTCTTTGTGATTCCATTAGCTAGGCGATTAGAAATAATTCTGAAAAACTTGCTTGCCAGTGTACATACGGTGTCTCAAGCTCTCCGGTCACCGTGGTTAATTACTATAGCTTTTCAGGAGTCACTAGCACTACACGCCGGCACACAGCTTAGGCTCACGCTTCATCACATAAACACATTGCATAAAAAGTGGGGCCAGTCTGAACCTACCAGAATGTCTTCCGGTGAAGATAAAGGCAAAAGGCATTTTGACATACTTCACTGTGACAAGGGTTCTTTTGTGTCATAACTGAGCGTGACGCACTTTCTACAGAAGCGCAACACGAAAGGGACCCTCACTTCAGGGAAGCCAAAGACCATAAATAATGATGCGTAATTACATGACAACTTGGACTGGGCTCTAGTTAAAGTAACTGTACAATGCGGGTGAGCATCCTGGGCTTTTCAAGCAAAGGAAGCAAAGGTGGACACCAAGGAGCCACCACCGCAGAGCCTTTGTGGGTGGCAAAGGTCAGGTCTGGAATGTGTGAAGGATGGAGAGATGGCTGCAGCAGGTAGAATTATGAAAGACCGAATTCCAGTGCCAGTGATCTGGGATCATCTTCCAAAGAGTCGTGGTTCTTGTAGCATATTTTCTTCCAAATAAGAGTTTCAGCAGGGGACAGAGTGAGGCTTTGCCCCTGCAGGGAAGATTTCTCAAATAAACATCAATGTTAAAACTGTGCTTGATATGCATTGTAGCGTCAATAACAGCAACAACAACAGCAACAACAAGTAGCATGGGGGCACTCTCCTTTTCAATCAAAGAAATGATAGCGAGCCCCTTGCTATTGACTGAGTTTGAGTCCTGATTAATTTTTGTGTAAATGCCAGACAGCTCCACATTGGTGAATTAGACCACTGAGCTGTGCAACTCCAGATCATTCTGGCCCAGGATTTTTGACAATGCCAAAACAGTGACAGGACCCATTAGACGTTCAAGCTTTATCAGAACTTGTGAATATTATTTTCAAAATTAGCAGATTTCTATCAACAAAACAATCTGTGATTGAGAAAAAAGGTTTCTATGCTTAGATTTTCGGACTCACCCTCCCACACTTCAAACTTTTGTTTTTTTGGATCCACAAGTGTGGATTTTCCAAAAATTCTTTTTATGTTTGCTGATGAGAGAAGATGTTAAGAAAGGGGAAAATAAAACTCTAAACTTAGACATTAATGGAAGGGTACAGAGAGAACCGCTACACTCAAAATAGGGCTCTAAAAAGGGGAGTAAGGCTGGATCTTTGAAGGCTTCCTGAAAAACTGAACTGAAGTTTATCAGATGGACACCCGGGGAACACAGAGAATGGTCCTCTCCAAACCCCAGTCACATCCAGAATCAGCCTTGATGCAAGATTGAGACAGCACCCTAGGTGAAGGGAGTGCTAGGTGAATGTGAGGGCTTATACATATCTGCTATTAACCTCTGCAGTCCTGACCCAGTGAGAGATAACCCAGGTCCTCCAGCCCCACTTTCCACACTGGCCAGGCACAGGAAACTACCCAGCATCAGGACAATGGAACCAGTTGGATCCACATGGGACCTAAAGGACTCCAGTTCCTGGTGATTCCAGGCACTGGCAGCCATCAACGCTTCCCGCCCCCACACACCCACTCATGGAGACACCCAGTGGGAACATCTTGCAAGAGTGGTCTATGCCTCATGTCCACTCCCCGCACCATCTCTCTCCAGCCCCAACCAGGGCAACATACTCACTTTGAGCATGTTTCTCCAGTTGCACCAGAATCCATCCTGGCCCCAGTGCAGGGCTACAAATGTAACTAACTTGCCCTTAGACTGCCACCATCACTGCCATTTCTTCTTCCATAAAGCAAGGTAGGAACAAGAAAGTGGTGCACCCCTCTGGCTCCTGACATATGAGGTCCCCTGACTTCCAGGTAAAGTGAGACTATTCAACCCCTGCCAGTTTACTTCTGAGTCACTGAAAGTGGAACCTCCACCAGCTCTAGGCAGTACAGAATAGTGGTCCTGTCCATGAGTGAGCTCTCCTAGATGAGAGAAGGCTACTTTATGCCCACCAGAACACTTGTGCCAGAGTTGAGCCATGGGGCCCCTCCTGGCTGCCTGTCCATCTTGCTGAAGTGGGATGGGGAAGGAGGCATTTGAGCTATAGACAGTCAGGGCCCCTGGTGCTTGATCTAGAAGGAAGGGAAAGCACCAGATCTAGAGAAAAGGGCTTGCCTCACACCTACCAAACTGCACTAGAGAATCAGTGCCAATGGTCTCCCCCTAGCTTGCCATCATCACTGCTGCCTCTACCCCTTTCACAGGTGGATCACCGGAGGAGAGTCAAGTAAGAAAGCAACACAAACTGTCACCTCAATGGTAGCAACTTTAAAAAAATTTTTAAAAAGCAAACAAAAAAAATAAATAAACAAAAGGAGAAGAGATTGCCCTCACAGATGAGAAAGAACCAGCAAAAGAAAAAGAAAAACCTATTCCAAAAGTCATAATGTTTTGACACCCACAAAGGGTCCTCTCAGATCCCAAGTAATTGAACCTACTATGAATGACGTGTCCCTGATGACAGACATAAAATTCAAATTATGGATGGCAAAGAGACTCAACAAGATCTAGGAAAAGCTGGACACCCAAATCAATCAGGCCATGAATTCAGTACAGGAAGTGATAGATGACCTGTCCATTCTAAGAAAATACCAGACTGAACTCCTGGAAAGGAATAATTGCTTCCTGGAATTTCAAAACCAATAGCAAACCTTAACAGCAGAATTGGCTAGGCAGAGGGAAGAATCTCAGAACTTGAAGAAAGAATTATTGAACTGACGCAGTTTGACAAAAATAAGGAGAAAAAAATGAGGAAAAATGAGCAGGAAAAAGTTCTATGAGAGCTCTAGGATTATGTAAAGAGACTGCAGCTGATTGACATTCCTGAGGGAGAAGGGGAAGCTGAGAACACCCTGGCAAAGGCCTTCCAAGATGTTATCCAAAAAGCTTCTCTTATCTCGCCAGAGAGATGACCCTGCAGACACAAGAAATTCAGAGAATTCTTCTGAGTTATTACACAAGAAGACCATCCCCAAGGCATATATAATCAGACTTGCCAAGGTGAGCTTGAAAGAAAATCCTAAAGGTAGCTAGAGAGAAGGGAAAGACCATTTACCAAGGGAGACCCATCAGGCTTGCTCCAAACATCACACTTCAAGCAGAAACCCTATAAGCCAGATATAAAGATGTTCCATCTTTAACATTCTTAAAGAAAAGTAATACCAGCCAAAAATATCCCACTCTACCAAGCTAACCTTTATTAATGGATAATCAAGATCCTTCCTAGACACCCAGTCACTCAGAGAGCATGCCACTCCCAGACCAATTCTTCAGGAGATGCTTAAGAAAGTTATATGAACAGAAACAAAAGAACAGTTCTGCCCACTGAAAAAACATAGGTAAGCAGAGTTTATAGACCATGGAACTCAACCACAAAGCCTAAAATGCAAAGCATTATCTTAATAATAACATTACAGGAACAAACTCCCACTTATCAATACTTAAATGTGAATGGCCTGAATGTGCTCCTCAAAAAGCATACAGTGGCAAATTGGTTAAAGAAACACGGTCCATCCTTCTGCTGTCTTCAGGAAACCCATCTCACTGAAAATAACACCCACAGACTAAAGGTAAAGGATTGGAGAAAGATCTTCCAGGCAAATAGAAAACAACAAAAAAGAAGGAGAAGGCATTCTTATATCAGATAAAACAGACGTTAAACCAATAAAAGTTTACAAAACGGACAGTGAAGGGTACTACATAATGATAAAAGGCTCAATCCACCAGTAAGAAGTATCTATCTTAAATGTATGTATACCCAACATAGGAACACCCAGATTTATTTTAAAAATGCTCATTAATTTAAGAGAGGAGATAAACAGCCATATGATAACAGCCAGATACATCAATACCCTGCTAACAACTTTAGACAAATCATTGAGGCAGAAAATTAACAAAGAAATCTGGAACCTTAGCTTAACACTAGGCCTACTGGATTTAATAGGCATCTATAGAACTCTTTATGACCCAATAAACATAGAATATATATTCTTCTCATCAGCACCTAGAACATACTCTACGATTGACTGCATAGTCAGTCATAAATTAAGCATAAACAAATTTTAAAAGGTCAAAATTATACCATCATCTTCTCAGACCTGCTATCAGGAACCCCCTCCCAAAACATACATGTACATGAAAATTAAACAACATGCCTCTGAATGATTTTTGGTTTAACACAGAAACTAAGACAGAAATAAAATGATTTCTAGAAACAAACAAATATACAACATATTTCTGGGATGCCATGTAAACAGTGCTGAGAGGGAAGTTTATGGCATTGCATGCACACATCAAGAAAATAGAACTCAGATGAGCAGCCTAACATTGGACCTAAGGGAGATAGAAAGACAAGAACAATACAATCCTAACACAAAAGAAGGAAGAAATTATAAAAATAAAATAACAGTAAAATAAAATAGAGATAAAAAAAGTAAAAAATCGTGTGAAGAATCAAGTCAAAAACTTGTTCTTTGAAAGGATAAATAAGATTGATAAAACCTTGTTCAGATTGACAAAAAAAGGAGAAAATTGGAATGAAATCAATCAGAAATGAAAAAAGATAACGTTGAAATCAACCCTGAAGTAATATAAAAGATTATCATAGGTTACTATGAAAATTGTATGTAAGTAAGCTAGAACATTTTAGAAGAAATGGGAAAAGTACTGGCAGCACATAATCTTCCAAGATTAAAAAGGAAGAAACTGAAACCCTAAATAGACTAATAACAGCCCAAGAAATTGATTCGTAATAAGAAACTTTCCCACCAAAAAAGCCCTGGACCAGATGGTTTCTCAGCAGAATTCTACCAGATGTACATGGAAGAGCTGATACCAATTCTACTGAAAGTATTCCAAGTAATGAAGAAGAAAGAAATCCTCCTCATCTAATTCTATGAAACTCACATCATTCTGATGCCCCTGAATGGCAAAGACCCAACAAAGAAAACTATGGGCTAATTTCCCTGAGGAATATAGATGCAAAAATTCTCAAAAAGGTACTAGTAAATTGCATTCAACAGCACATTACAAGGATCATTCATGCCGATCAGGTGGGCTTCATTCCAGGGAGGAAAGGCTGGTTCAACATGTGCAAATTAATAAATGCAATCCACCACATAAACTGATGTAAGACCAAAAACCACATGGTTATCTCAATAGACACAGAGAAAGCATTTGATAAAATCCAGCATCCTTCTTGATACAAAATGTCTAACACAAAGGTATCAAAGGAACATCCTTCAGAATAATAAGAACTATATATGACAAATCTGCAGCCCACAGCATATTTAATGAGCAGAAGCTGGGAGCACTACCCCTAAGGACTGGAACAAGACAAAGGTGTCCTCTCTCACCACTCCTGTTTAACAGAGTACTGGAAGCTTTAGCCAGAACAATCAAGCAGAAAAAAGAGATCAAAGGTATCCAGATAAGAAAAGAGGAAGTTAAATTGTCCCTTTTTGCAGATGATATGATTTTATACCTATAAAAAGCTGAAGATTCTTCCATAAACCTCGTGGTACTGACAAATGACTTCAGTAGAGTCATAGGATACAAAATCAATGAGCAAAAATCAGTTGCCTTTCTATACATCAACAACAAGTAGGCTGAGAACAAAATCACAAATACAACATTTACAGTAGCCACAAAATAAATGAAATACTTCAGTATTCAACTAATCAAAGAGTTGAAAGATCTTTACAATGAGAGCTACAAAATGCTGCTCAAGGAAATAAAAGACAAACTAATGGAAGAACATTCCACGCACATGGGTTGGAAGAATCAGTATTGCCAAGATATTCATGCCATCCAAAGCAATCTATAGATTAGATGCAATCTAGCCAACTATTAGAAACACTTTTTCACAGACCTAGAAAACAAAATACTTAAATTCGCATGGAAGCAATAATGAGCCTGAATAGCTAAAGCAATTCTCAGCATAAAGACCAAAGCTGAAAGCATCACATTCCCAGACTTCAAACTTTACCGCAATGCTACAATAATCAAAACAGCATGGCACTGGAACACAAGTAGACACCAAAGGAACAGGATAAAAAATTGAGAAATGAAACCTCAGATCTTCAACCAACTCATCTTTGACAAAGCCACGAAAAACAAGCACTGGGGAAAAGAAACCCTATTTAGCAAATGGTGCTGGGGAAACTGGCTAACCACATGCAGGAGAATGAAACTGGACTCTTACCTATCACCATATACAAAAATTAACTCAAAATAGATCAAAATCTTAAATGACTTCTAACCCTTAAAAGAAAATCTAGGGAACACCCTGCTGGACATTGACAATTAATTCATGGTCAAGTCCTCAAAAGCAAATGCAGAAAAAACTAAAATTGACAGGGGTAACTTGTCAAGCTAAAAAGCTTCTGCATAGCAAAGAAACAGTCAAGGGAATAAAGAGACAACCCACAGAATGGGAAAAAGTATTTGCAAACTGTGCATCTGACAAAGGTCTAACATCAGGAAACTATATGTAACTTAAACGAATTGACAGGAAAGAAACAAATACTTCATTGAAATGTGGGCAAAGGCTATGATATGAACAGATACTTCTCAAAGAAAGACACATAAGCAGACAACAAACATGAAACATTGCTTAGCATCACTAATCAGAGAAATGCATTTCAAAACTACAATGAGCCGGGCTCGGTGGCTCAGCCTATAATCCCGTGCCTTTGGGATACTGAGGTGAGTGGATTGCCTGAGCCCATGGGTTCAAGACCCGCCTCAGCAGCAAGACCACATCTCTACAATAAATCAAAAAAATAAAAAATCAATCAGGCGTGCCTATAATTCCGGTTACTCGGAAGGCTGAGGCGGAAGGATCGCCAGAGCCCAGCAGGTCGAGGCTGCGGTAGCCGGGAGTGGCCACTGCACTGCACTCAGTCTGGGCGACAGAGTGAGACTCCAACTCAAAAACAAAAAACAAAACAAAACAAAAAACTACAATGAGATATCATGCCACACTGGTCAGGATGGTTATTATTAAAATGTCAAAAATCAACAGGTGTTGGCAAGGTTATGGAGAAAAGGAAATGCTTATGCACTGCTGGTGGAATGTAAGCTAGTTCAACCTGAAAAGCAGTTTGGAGAATTCTTTAAAAAACTGAAAATATAGCTACACCCTCACTCATATGTTATTATAGCACTGTTCACAAAATAGCAAAAAATAAGGAACTAATCTTGATACTCATAAAAGGTGAATTGGACAAAGAAAATGTGGTACATATATACTGTGGAATACAATGCAGTCATAAGAACAAAATTAAATCATTTACAGTAATGTAGATGCAGCTGGAGACCATAATTCCAAGTGAATTATCACAGAAACAAAAACCTGCGTACCACATGTTCTCACTCACAACTGGACACTAAACATTGGGCACACTTGAGCACAGGGATGGGAACAAGGGACACTGGGCACTGCTGAAGGAAGGAGGAAAGGCAGGGGTATTCTTATAGCCAGACTGTGAGAAAGGAGAATCGCTAGCACACCAAGTTCAAATTATGAGTCCTTTATTAGCATGTGGTCAAGAGTAGGCTCACACCAAGAAGCTCTCGACCCCAAGCAGAACTAGCAAAAGGCTTATAAAGGCAAAAATTTCAAGTGGGCTGCATAGCAGGGAGGTGAGGGGACAAGGAACTAAAAACAAAGGGGAACAAAATATAGGAATAAAATATGGGGATGTGGCAGGGGGAATTTTGCAAAGAACAATTTCTTGGCGCACCATCTGATTTCACCTAACAAAACATACAATTACACAGAACTTATAGCCAGGGAGTTTTCAAATGGTCAGCATGAACAGCTCAGGGGAACAAGAGTGTGGGTCTGTGGTCATGGGAATGTTAAAACAGTCACACGCACATACTGCAGGGGTCATTTTGGGCCAGGCCAACAGCTCAGATGGAGGCTTTTAACAAAATGGGGTTACTTATGTCAAGCAAGCTATTGTAATTATTTTACATATTTCATTAGCTATTTCATTCCCTACTTTTAGTTGTACACGAGTCAGTTCATTGACTCATCGGTCATGGGTATGGAATTATAATAGGTTTTTACATGCATAAGTTTTACAGAATTGATTTGTTGTTTGACAACATTGATAAACCAGTTGAATATGCAGGGCCCTACAAACAAACCGAGGATAAGGAGGATAAGTGGGCCAACCAAACTGGTGATGATGATGATTAAAGGGTCCCTTCCAGGCAGAAGTTTCTTTTTTCTGGAACTTTTTGACAAAAGCCAGGTTTCCGGGCTGGAACAGATGACAAGGCGTGGAAGACAGAGGGCAAAGCAGCATGGACACCGGAGTGGACAGCCACCTAGACCTGCTGGAGGGACTGGAGATATTTCAACACAGATTGATAGTAATTTTTCAAGAATGGGATCCCATATCTTGGGCAACAGAGGAGGGGATTTTCAACCACAATTTCATATGGGGTAAACCCAGCCTAATAGGGGGTGTATCAGGCCCAGAGAAGGGCAGAGGCAAAAGTTTCGCCTATTTTTCACCAGTCTCTATTATTAATTTGATTAACATAATTTTTATAGTCTGGTTCATACGTTCTACCTGTTCAGAGCTTTGTGGCTGGCAGACACAATGCCAGTGCCTTGCTGATCAGTTGGGCTATGGAAGAAGTAAAGGCAGGACTGTTATCAGAGCCAATGGAAAGAGGGGCCCCAAACCTAGAAATAACTTTATTTAGTAGAAACGTTATAACCATAAGGGTAGCTTTATTCTTTGTGGTAAAAGCATTTATTCATCCAGAAAAAGTATTTATTAACACTAGTAGATAGTTATATTCCACATGAGGAGGTTTTATTTCAGTGAAATTTATCTTCCATTTTTCTCTGGAACTTAATTCTTGGGCCCTGAAGCTGTCCAGAGGTCTGGATCCTTGCTTTGCATTGACTTGGGCACAGGTAGAGTGCCTGGCGACTGCCGTTGCAGCTATACTTTTAAGTCATTTATATGATAAAAATGGTTTAGCAGCTCAGTTATTTTGGTGTTTCCCAGATGGGTGGTAGAATGTAGTTGTCTTACCAAAGTATGTCTGAGAGCTTCAGGCAAAATAATTTTAGAGTCTTTGACCCACCATCCAATAGGATTCTTGTGGGCCCCTGCCCAATCCACTTGTTCTTTTTTTTTTTTTTTAATTGCAGTAAGAAGTCCTTGTTTCTTGTAGATTATGGCATGGACATAAAGTGTAGCAAGAGAATACCAGTTGTCAGTGAAGAAGTTTACCCGCTTTTCTGTTCCCCAGCTCAGGGCCTGAGTTAAAGCAATTAACACAGTTTTTTGAGCAGAGGTACCTTGAGGCAATGCCTGTGACCAGATTATGTCAGGAGCTGTGGTTATGGTTGCACCAGCCTTGTGGACTCCACCTATTACTAGGCTGCTACCATCCATGAATAGGCCAACATCAGTCTGACTTAAGGGAGTGTCCCAAAGATTAGGTCAGCTAGCCTGAGAGATGTCCAACATGTCTTCACAGTTATGAACTGGCATTTCCAGATTATCACTGGGCAACAGGGTGGCTGGATTGAGGCACTGAGTAGGAGAGAAAGTTGAGGTTGGTCACTAGACCAACTTTCCCTCCTACTCAATGTCTCAATCGGTCACCTTGTTGCCCAATGATAATCTAGCTTTGATACTGGGTGATGTGTGAGTTTGACATTCAATGGCCAGACGCTCCCTGGAGCAGAGTTTCAACAGCATGGGGGACAGTTAAAGGCAGATTTTGGCTGAAAGTCAATTTGTCTGTTTCCTTAACTAGTATGGCTGTGGCAGCAATGGCCTGGAGGCAAGAGGGCCAGCCAGAGGCCACTGGGTCCAGTCTTTTTGACAAGTAAACCACTGGTCTCCTCCAGGTTTCTAAGGTCTGAGTGAGAACCCCTTTTGAAATTTCTCACTGTTCATGAATGAACAAGTGAAAAGGCCTGGAAACATCTGGGAGGGCTAAAGCCAGGACTTGAATGAAAGCCATCTTTAACTGCTGGAATGCTTGTTCCTCAGTAGCAATCCATCACAGGGGCTGGTCCCCTGCTGTGTCAGTGTATAGAGGTTTGGCAATTTCGGCAAAACCAGGGATTCATAGCAGGTAATACACAGCTGCCCTCAAGAATTCCCGTACCTGGTGTGTGTGTGTGTGTGTGTGTGTGTGTGTGTGTGTGTGTGTGTGTGTGTGGGGTTGGTGTGAGAATTTGAAGAATGGCTTCTTTCTGGGCCAGGGTCAGGGCTTGCTTACCCTTTGTTAGCCAGTATCCCAGGTAGGAAGCTTCAGTTGAGCAGAGCAATGCCTTTTCCACTGACACACGGTAGCCTAAGTCTTGGAGGAGATGTAACAGAGCCTTAGTACCTTTAAAAGCAAGTGTCCAAGTCTGTAGCTGCAAGCAAGAAATTATTTACATACCGAAGTAAAGTACATTCAGGGTGTAAGAAATGGAACCCTGACAAATCCTGTTGCAAGACTTCCCCCAAAGGGTTGGGGAGTTTTTGAAACCCTGTGATAACTGAGTTCAAGTTAGCTGGCTGGTGTCCCCTGAGTCTGGATTACAACCAGAGGGTGATACTTTGCCAATTCTGGTGAGTTGGTCTCCACCCAGACTGAAGGAAATTCCTGCTGTAACTGTAAAAGCAAATTTGATGAGATATTTTTAGTGGGAGAATGAGAAGAAGTTAAGAGGTATTTTTCAGAAAGCGGAATAGTGACTAGCATTTGATTAGTGGCATCAGTAAGAATATACATTTAATTTTATCAGATGAGAATACAATAGTTGTTCTTAGTTTCTGGAGCAAATCTTGGCCCATGAGATGGTATGGGTATCAGGGGCTATTAGAAACAAGTGGGTGACCCATTTCTGACCTAGATTAACCGTCCGGTTGGAAGTGAACTCTTGCAGTTTGTTATTGCCCCTGTTGTCCCTTGAACAGAAATTTGCTTCTTGGATATGGGTCCTAATGGTGACTTTAGGATTGACAGTTCTGCCTCAGTGTCCACTAAAAGTTGGGTGGCCCCCGATAGAGGTGGTTACCATGGGCTCTTGGGTTGGGGTCTAAGGAAAAAGAGCTCTGGCCTCCTCAGTTTGAGTTATTTTCAGTTTCACCAGTAGAAGGCAGGACCAGAACTGACTTAGGGTCCTTTGTCTTTGGGTGGCAAGGGCAATTTTTTTTACTCAGTGACCCAGCTCTTTACAATATGCACATTGATTCTTGGCTAGCTGGATGTGTCCAGTTTTCTTTTGTCCCTTTTTAGTTTCTCCCTTTGTTTTACATGCTGGCCTCGAGCCAGGTTGGAGGCCTGGATGGCAGCAAGTAATATTTTAGTCTGCCATTTTGTTGCTCTGTCCATTTTCTTGTATTCGTGTTTTTGATTCTTAGCCTCTTGGTTATTAAAAACTTTCTGAGTTACCTTGAGCAGCTGAGAAATGTTCATTCCTGCAAAACCCTCAAATTTCTGTAACTTTTTCCAGATGTCAGGGGCTGCTTGAGCCACAAAAACAAAGTTAATACCCCAAGCATTCTTGGGTACCGAGGGATCAAACCGAGTATAGGTACGGAATGTCTCTTGAAAACGTTCAAGAAACGCCTCCGGTGACTCCATGGGACCCTGAATAATCCCGGTAGTTTTGGAAAGATTAATAGGTTTTTGGCTGCTCCCTTTAAACCAGTTAATAGAGTTCAGTGATAAGTTTTTAATGTTCTAGATTCTGCCAAAGTGTTAGGGCCCCAATCCGGGTGAGAGGAGGGAAAAATCTCCTCTAACATTTCCTGACTTTTCTCTTCTGTACCGGCCGCTGAGGCCAAGATAGACTTTTTGGTCTCAACTCTAATGTGTTCTGGCTTTTTAGAAGCAAATAGGGTTAAAAAGGAGTTGTTGGCAATTATCTCAGGTGAGAAGATGAATGCACATGATTGATTTTACCAGGGAGGTTAAAACTGATGATTTCTCTGATTTTGGCAAGATTTCATTCTCTTGAGAAACAGGTAAAAAAAGTTTTCCTTGAAGAGTTAGTCAGGGGCCTTTGTATATAGCACCCTGCTGTTTTTAAGTTAGAAGCTCTGTCTTCGTATAGTATGGTTTACGGGAAGGGTCCTGAGTCTTAATAAAACATATTTTTAACCACGGAGGGGGGTTTTGGACTAAATTTAACCATTGGTCAATATAGGAAAACTGATCAGGATGACCAGGGGTCCCTGTGATGACCTTCCAGACAGACTAACTAACATGAACATCCAGAGACCTTGTGGAGGGCTATTCCACATTAAAAGCAGGTCAATTATTTTCTCAGAGACCAGAGTCTGCCTTTGGAGAGACAGCCCCTGTAGCCCTCTGCAAACCTGTCAGAGAAATTCCTTATTATACAGGGGACCAGAGGGCTTAGAAGCCCATGACCCCATATTGTCAAAACCAGCAAATTACAGGAGGCACCTAATGAGGATCAGATCTTCAACCATGAGAAGATAAGCAAAGACTAATAGAAGTTTCTGGCCTGCTGACCAGTCCAAAAGTACAACAGAAGCAAGCCCTGTGGCAAAGAGCACAGCAAGAATACAAAGCAGGAAAAGAGGTCAAGGATGACAGGGATATAGAAATACCACAGGCAGTTAGAAGTCAAAGTGGGTACCCAAACAGAAACCATATATTAAAGCAAGACTCTGTTTAGCCAGTGTTTTGGCTTAATGAGCAGTGTCTAAGGAGGGCCTCATCAGGCAGAAGATAAGGGATACAAAACCCCCATTGGGTACCATGCCCACTACCTGGGAAAGTTGCCTGTCAGAAGCCCAAACTTTGCTGTGGATTCTGTGAACCCATAACAAACAATGAGCAAACAACAAACAAACAATTAAAACACAATGACAGGCAGAGCATGTCCTGACCAAGTCAGAAGAGTTATGGATCCCTAGAAAAACCTCAGGGCAGAGAACCAGAGGACTCTACTCAGCCAACCTCTTGGCCTAATGAATAGTGTCCAAAGGACAACCTCATTAGGTCGTGACTCCCTTAAACAGAATCATGGCCACAAACAGAACAAAACAGATTCTTACCTTCTAGGAGAATGTAGCTGGACTCTGGTTCTTTGTTTAGGTGAGAGGAGTTCAGCAGTCATTCCAACTCCTTCCAAGCCAGATGAGAGTTTATGGGGCCCTGAACGACTCAGGGGGCACCTTTCCTATAACGTCTCTGCCAAGCCAGGGCAGAGCCAGAGCAAGGTTACCTCCCGAGGTTGGCAAAATTCTCACCAGGGCCTCCAAATGTTATAGCCAGATTGTGAGAAAGGAGAATCGCCAGCACACCAAGTTCAAATTATGAGTCCTTTATTAGCACGCAGTCAAGAGTAGGCTCACACCAAGAAGCTCTTGACCCCAAGCAAAACTAGCAAAAGACTTACAAAGGCAAAAACCACAAGTGGGCTACATAGCAGGGGGTGGTGAGGGAACAAGGAACTAAAAACAAAGGGGAACAAAATATAGGAATAAAATATGGGGATGTGGAAGGGGAAATTTTGCAAAGAACAATTTATTGGCATACCATCTGATTTCAGCTAACAAAGTATACAATTACATGGAACTTGTAGCTAGGGAGTTTTCAAATGGTCAGCACGAACAGCTCAGGGGAACAAGACTGTGGGTCTGTGGTCATGAGAATGTTACAGCAACCACACACACACACTGGGGGGTTCATTTTTAGGTCAGGCAGACAGCTCAGATGGAGGTTTTTAACAAAATGGAGTTACTTAGGTCAAGCAAGCTATTGCAATTATTTTACAGACTTCATTAGCTATTTCAGTATAAGGGATACAAAACCCCCATTGGGTACCATGCCCACTACCTGGGAAGGTTGCTTATCAGAAGCCCAAACTTTGCCCTCATGCAGCATACTTACATAATAAATCTTCACATGTGCTCCATGATTCTAACATTAAAAAAATAGGCAGGTTCATTCTGAGTCCAGGTAGAAGAAGGGAAACAAAGGGCATGCAGAAGTACAGAGGGTGAGATCTGTTTAGAAAAGAGGAGCTTTCAGAAATGTGCTTATGTAGCTATTTGCAATAGATCTATTTCTACGTCAATCTCCCATCCACATAAACTTATCATCCCCCAACCACACCATGTCAACTAGAAATTTCTATAGAGGTCTACACTCTTCTTTGGTGATTTTGGAGTCAAATGTATTATTTTCAACATGCAAACACTTGCAATTCATCCTTCTTTTTTGTTCTTCTTGCCTTTTCTTCTCTCTTTTTCTGTATTCTGTCTTTATACATACCTGTGAAAGTGTATCAAGTTCTCTTTTAGGGAGTGTTTTATATTCTGAGATCTTGTTATTCCTACATTTTGATTACAGTCTTTTTCTTTTACACAATTATGTGGATAGTGAATGGAAGTTTTTATGTTTTACCTGACAAAATAATATGCTAAGCATTCTTTGCTTGTTTGTTAATTAATATGTTTGCTTGCATATAAAATGTAATATTTTAAGTTGCTCCATGAAGCACCCAAATTGCTTCGGATGATTGAAAAACTTAATGAAAATTTTTAAAAAGAAGGTTTGATCATATTTGTCTTTTACAAGGAGAATGTTGCTTTCAGAGTGCACAAAAGATAGGAGAAAGAAGAGGTGATGGGGAAAAGAGATTTTCACATGAGCTAAGAGTATAGATTATAGTTCAGGAAGATGGTGCTGCAGATCTCAGCTATAATGATGGAATACGGGTGGAGAAAAACTCTGTTTTTGCGAGTGAGTTTGCTGTTGATGTTCTTAGAAAAATAAACAGTGCTTGGTGATAAAATAGATAAAAGTAATAGAAAGAGGAAGAATTTAAGGGACTCTTTTCAAGCTACATGCATGGTGGATAGAGTCACCATAATGTGAAATTGGAAGTAAAAAAGGAAGAAAATAAAAAGAAAGAAAGAAAAGATATTGGAAAGGACAGAAAGTAATGGATATTTTGAAAGTTTATAGCTAGCCTGTAAGACTGCTCAGAACACACTTAACAATTAGACGAAAGCTCACAATTATGGAACATGGTTTAAAAAAACTTGAAATTCCTTCAGAAAATGATTTTGTCTAATTTTGACACTGAGCGGTGTTAAGCGCAACTAATACCTACATTTCTGTTTTGTTAAAACTAGAATTTTACCTCTGAATATGAGCCTTTATTTTTTCAAATGGAAGCAGGAAGCAGTTAATTCTTTTCTTTCCTTTTCTTCTCTTTTGAGTCGGTCTCACTCTGTTTCCCAGGCTGGAGTGCAGTGACATGCTCACGGACACCGCAGCCTCACCCTTCCGGGTTTAAGGGATTCTTCTGCCTCAAGTAGCTGGAACTACAGGCACACACTACCATGCCCAGTTTATTTTTTTGATTTGTTGTAGAGACGATGTCTCGCCAAGTTGCCCAGGCTGGTCTCAAACCCCTGGACTCAGGCAATCCTCTCGCCTTGGCCTCCCAAAGTGCTGGGGTTACAGGCTAAGCCACCATGCCCAGCCACAGTTAATTCTTGAATGTGTATGGGTGTGTGTGCATGTGTTGCATATTAGATACATACATATAGTCTGGGCATATATATTAGGATTATATATGTGTGTGTGTGAGTGTGTTCATTTCATAGTATTGATGAAATATAATTTGCATGAGTATTGAAAAAAATTAATTCTCTAGTGATCCAGTGTTCTCAGTTTCAGTGCTAAGAACCATAATGATCTTTTACTATATACTCTTCTAAATGCACAAGCCAATTTGAACTTTATTGATTTTATTTTATTTTCCACAAAGAGTACATTTCCAAATACACACTGTATTAGTTTTCTATGGCTATGGTAACAAATTACCATGAACTTGGTGGCTTAAAATAACACCAATTTAGTACCCCTATAATTCTGTGTAAGTCTAGAGCCCGACAGAGGTTCCCCTGGACTAAAATCCAGTATTGGCAGGACACACTCCTTCCCTGGAGATGCGAGGGGAATGCCCCCTTCCTTGTTTTCACAGCTTTTGAGGCCGGTAGCCTCTTTGCTTTTCTTCAAAGCCAGCAGCACGGTGTCTCTGTGGTCCAGATTCTATTGTTGTATCTCTCTCTCTCTAATGCTCCGATCCTACTTCCCTTTTCCACTTTTAAGACCTTGTGATTACACTGGGCCACCCAGATCATCCTATTTCAAGGTGAGTTGATGAGCAAATCTAATTCCACCTGCAGACTTAATTTCCCTGCATCATGTCATGTAACTAACGTATTTGCAGGTTCTATGGATTAGGGCGTAGACATCATCAAGGGGTCATTATTGTGCCTATCACACACGTCTAGTGGGCATTTAGTTATTTGTCTGGATTCTAATGTTTTCTAGAAATTTGGGTTAAACTGACTCCCAAGCTCCTTCCGTATCTGTGGTTGGCCTCCTTCATAGCATCCTCCAAAGATCTCCGTACTCAGTTATCCACACCCTCATACAATCGCCACGCCTCCCATGAAATGACTGAGTCCCTTCTAATAAAGTGTGCACAGCACATATGATGAGATGTCACTTCTGGTTGGCATCACACAAAGACTGTGACTCCTAGCCCGGGTGCCCTCTCCTGATCTGCTGCTTTTCCCCTCATTTGCTTTGAGAGCAGTCAGCTGTCATGTTGTCAGTGACCCTATGGAGAGGCCCATGTGGCAAGAAACTAATTTCTGTGGCCAAACAGCACAGCAATCTGGGGTCTACCCACAGCTGCATGAGTGGGTTTGGAAGTGAAACTTTCTTCAACTGGGACTTGAGATGACGGTAGCGTAAACCGACACCTTCATTATAGTTTTGTGAGAGACTTTTCTTTCCTTCCATTCTTTCTTCTAGACAGGATCTCACTCTCTTGCCCAGGCTATAGTGCAGTGGTGCAATTCTGGCTCATTCCATCCTCGACCTCCTGCCCTCAAGCGAACCTTCTGCCTTAGCCTCCCAAGTAGTTGGGATGATAGGCATGTGCCACTGCGCCCAATTTTTTTTTTGTTGAGACGAGATCTCACCATGTTGTCTAAGCTGGTGCTGAACTCTTGGGATCAAGCAATCCTTATGCTTCAGCCTCTCAGGTTGCGGGATTATAGATGTGAGACATTGTGCCTGGCCAAGAGATTTGATTTCAGTTTCACAAGAGACACTTAATTAGGCCATGCCTGGATTTCTTACCCATGGGAACTGTGGGATTAAAAAAAAAAGCTTATTGTTTTAAATCACTAAATTTAAAAAATATTTGTTATCTAATAATGGATTGATAATGCAGATTTTTGTAACCAAAGGTAAGAAGCTGTCTTAACAAATGCTAAAAAGCGTAGACATGACTTTGTATTTGGGGAGTGAGCAAAAGCTGTAGGATTTTGAAGAGGATATTAGAGAAAGCCTAAATAGTATTGGACAGATGGTAGAAACGTGGACTTTGGAAATGCTTGTAGTAAGGGCTCAAAAGAAGGTGAGTAGCATGTTACTGGAGACTAGAGGAAGAAGATTTTTGCTTTCTTGTGGCGGAAAGTTTAGCACCACTGTTGCCTGTAGTAATGTCCACAGTAGAAAATGTTACCAGTGAAGTTGTTGATGTAGTTAAGGATATTTATAGACAAGGTGTGAATGGTGCAGCCTAATTTATTTTTGCTGCTTATAGTAAAATATGAGGAGAGAGAGACAAATGACTGTCAAAAAGAACATATAATTTTATAGTCTTGAAAATTCGCAGAATTTCTAGAAGGCAAAGATTTGAAAATTTAAAACTGCCTGCTAAGTAGAGTTCAGATTCAGGCAGCCACCAAGAAGTCTGATCTAGGGGTGGGGTCAAATCTCTGACTCAAATTCTCTCACTCAGACAACACGGGCTATTAGAAACTGACGGCTTATCGGGATGGGATTTATTGGTATGGCTTTTGTCCAATGGGGTGAACCCCAGTGATATTCATCGGAAGTTCATACATAAAATCTTTGAGAAAATTATCTCGGAAGAAACACACCACCTTGAACTGATGGGGAAAGAGGCAGTACAGAATGACAAAATAGCAGATAGGGGCTCAAACTTCTATTTGCAGGAAGCAGACTGAGAAAACTACCCATTTACAAACTGGAGCTACAGTTTTTGAAAGAGGATGGTTTACTCAGAGGGTGAAACCAAGAGAGGGGAACTGAGAGCCATGGAAAATTATTTCTTGGTCATGAAACCTAATCAAGAAACTTCTAACATTTGTCTGTCTGAATTTAAAAATTGATGTTGGCCAGCCTGTCTTTTGTGACCTTCATTTAGTCTATAGCAGTTACCTATGCTCATCCACCATTGTACTTTGGGTGTTTAGAATCAGCTAACTTGTTCTTTACTTCACAATGACACAGATTAAGAGGAACTCTATACAAAGATCGGTTGTCATGGAATTTTAATTGAGGAGATTTTTTGAATGTGATTAGATAATCACATGCTGGACTTTGAACTGAATTTGTAATGGAATGAGACTTTTTGGGCATTCCTGGCCCTGAAAGTTGGGAGATAATAAATGTTTGCTATTTTAAGCAGCTAAATTTTGAGTAACTTGTTACATAGAAATGATAACTAATGTAATGCCCTATGGACTCTAATTATCACTCTGTACTGAAACCCAGTAGGAAAATCATTAATAACTGACACATCTTTATACCTTTCATATCTACCAATTACCTTGGCATCAAGAGGCCTTTTCCAGTTGGCTTTCACAGTTACCAAACTTCTGAATCAGAAAAGTTACCTTTTCTGTTAATATTGGATTGGCTCTAATTTTTAGAATACCTATTATATCATTTTTAAAATTACATATTTTTTCCCATCATGGACTCCTTATGTACTAGGCTGTGAGTCCTTAAAGGTATGGATTTTGTTTACCATCTCTGTGACCTTATCATCTATTGATAAGTGGCACTGGATAGTGTCCTATAAATATGTATTAAATAAATAAGACATCAAATTAATAAATATATGACCTGTGATTAAAAACAAATGCAAAATAATTTTGAACATTCCTTGATCTTAATAACATTTCCTTCACTTTTTTAAAGCATAAGCATCTCTCTATATTTTTTATTAGTAGTAATACTGCTGATTTGATTTTTTAAAGGGGTATATTTTTATAGCAATAATCGGGATTTCTCCTTTATTTTATTTCTTTGCTATGTCTTTCCTACATTTATATTAGAAAATATCTAAGGATTTTTCCTCTTTGTTCTACTTTTATTTTTAAAACATATTTTTGGGAAGATTGTCTTTATCATTATTTTATAGATGGTATATCATTCCAACGTTAATTCAGTGTTAGAAATCATTTAGGCTTATTGAATTATTTATTAGTCTATTTTAAAGTATTGATTTGCCTATACATTTAAAATTCAGTAATCCTACATGAATGTCTGATAAACCTGTCACTTTAGAATTATATTTTTCTGTCTTTCAGCTATCTATCTTGGGTACCAAGTAGGATGAGGGAAATTCAGGAGCATTACCACTTTAGTGGCTCTTTTATTTATCGTTTTTCATGTATCTACTAGTTTTCATTCTGAAACTTAAGGGATTTTCTTTGTAACATGTGTCTGCTATTTTTCAATTTGGAATTTTTTTATAAATAAGAACTTAGCATTTGAACATTTCTCAGGATATTATATCTATTTTCATTAAAATATCTTTAAAATGATTTTTTATAGTATTATCACCAATCCTGATGTTGTATTGTCATAGGATTGTCTTAGTTTGTTCGAGCTGCTGTAACAAAATACCATAGGGGTGGCTTATACACATACATTTATTTTCCACCATTGAGAAATTCAAGATTAAGCACAAGCTGATTCGGTTTCTGGTAAGGATTCATTTTCTGGTTCATAAATGGCGCCTTTTTATTTATTTATTTATTTGAGTTGGAGTCTCACTCTGTCACCCAGGCTGGAGTGCAGTGGCACACTCACAGCTACTGCAACCTCGACCTGCTGGGCTCAGGCAATACTTCTGTCTCGGCCACCCAAGTAGCTAGAACTATAGGTCCACGTCACCATGCCTGGCTAATTTTTTGATTTATTGTAGAGATGAGGTCTCGCCAAGTTGCCCAGGGCTCAGGCTATGGCTCCTGCTTCCACCTCCGAAAGTGCTGGGATTATGGGTGTGAGCCACCACGCCCGGCCCAGGTTTAGCTTTTTTTTTTTGAGTCCCCGGAGTCTCACTCTGCCACCCAGACTGGAGTACAGTGGCCGCCCCCGGCCACCGCAGCCTCGACCTGCTGGGCTCCCGCGATCCTTCCGCCTCAGCCTTCCAAGGAGCTGGAGCTACAGGCGCGCACTACCACACCCGGCTGATTTTCTGATTTATTGTAGGGATGAGGTTTCGCTGACCAGGCGGGTCTCGAACCCGCGGTCTCAGGCAATCCACTCACCTCAGCCTCCCAAAGGCGCGGGATGACAGGCTGAGCCACCGAGCCCGGCTAAATGGCAACTTTTTGCTGCATCTTCACAGAGTGGAAGAGGCAAAGCAGTCTCTGGGGCCTCTTTATAAGGTCACTAATACCATTCATGGGCGCTCCATGTTCATGACCTACTCACCTCCTAATGGCCCCACCCCCTCATGTCACCACGTTGGCTATTACGTTTCAACATATGAATTTTGGGGGATGCAAACATTCAGACTATAACAGGTGTGAATAATACAGTCTTCTGGTATGTGTTCATTCTTCATGGCTTACAACATATTGTACCAGAAGAATTTATATGACAGAAATGTGCTGACCACTTCTGGAAAACTGACAAATTAATTCCTGTTTTTAAAAATTAGCTTATGATTTATACCATATTGGTGATTCTTTTCCGTGTCCATTAGCTATATCTTATATATTAGGGATATGAATATTATCCTTAATGACTTATGTACTCCTATATTAAAGATAAAATAACATACTCCATTCTTCTCCCTTAATTCTAAAATTTCATAACCTTTTAAAATTCAAACATATTTACATATACTTATATTCCCAGTATATGTAATTAAATTTAAGAAGTTATGGAACCATAGATTGTAATATTTTCTATCTACATTTCCCTCATGCACCTATTCTTTAAGTTAGCATTTATCGAATTATAAAGTCATACAGAGAATAGGTACCTTTTCTTCTTGTTTTTAGAAAATGATTAAATTGACTGATAAATATTAGAATAGGGCAAAAATACTGTTTAATAAATTTAACTTATGGAATATTGTTCATTGACTCACAAAAATTATGTCTAATCTTCAATTAAATTTAGATGCATTGTATGCTCTACAGTTGTTCTACATTTATTAAGTATTTAAATGTTAATGGCAAATTATTTTATTTCTCGACAAAGGAAGCTAATATGGTTTACTGTTCTCATGAAATTACCTATCCAATAATTCCTTGTAATGATTCAGGGCCAATCTTTCTTTCAAATAAAAATACTGAAGACTAAGGCTATATGCACAAAAGTAGTCATTCAGATGAACTAGAACTTATATTTATGACTTCAGCAGGAATGAAGTAATGAGAAATCTTTTAAACTGCAATAAAGCTGGGATACTTGGAGTATAGTGAGTGAAGGGGTAAATGAAACCAGGTGAGTCTGCAGATAGGAAGGGACCAGATACATTAGACTTTTAAGTCTAGTGTAAATTTAAAAAAAAATCTCATACTAAGGAAACTGTAGAAATACCAAATAATTTAAACAAGAGAGTGCCTTCTGTGCAAGAATGAATTGGAGGAAAGTACCAATCAAAGCAGGAAAAAAATAAATAAGCTAATTGAATCATACTGGAAAGAGATGATGTCTAGAACTGTGGTAGCGATGGTGGCGAGACTGAGATTACTCCAAGTATATTTTGGATTAGAGTAAAACGGACTTGTTAACAGATTAAATGAGAAAATTAAGGGAGAAGAAGATATCAAGAAAGGTTTTCGGTTTTCTGACTGGAGAATTTGGGTGGATAGAGGTGATAGGAATGGAGATAGTAAGGCAAGCTCGAAGAGTGGGAGGGAGTCACAATTTCAACTTCGAAAATATATTTAAGAGATCTCTGAACATTGGAAGTTTCTTGGCATTGCAAGTCGTCTGAGGTAAGCCAACCCAGATGGGTATGCAGAAATGGTGAGGAGAGTTCACATTGAGTTTTAGGGAACTCATAGGTCAGGTAGCACTAAACAAATCATTGAAGCGTACTGAGAACCATCTCAGACTTGAAATACACCACATAAATGAGAGAAAATGATAAAGTGTCGTTTTTAAGAGTGCTGTGGAGTTTACCTACATACAAATCTTGGGTTTCACACTTACTGGATCCAGATTTAATGTGAAGTAGGTTACTTAATCTTTTTGTTCTTCAGTTTCCCACCGGTAAACAATGACAACCATAGTGACCTAGTGACCACTGCACAAGATCATTTACAGGCCTGAAAGAAGCATTCTTTGCTAACATTTGTGTTTCCAATAACTTTAATGTATAGAACAGGTGGGGTATATAATAAGACCACAAAAGATGCGAGAGTTACCATCTAATTACTGAAAAATATGCACAGGGGTCTATTTGTGATTTCAGCCAGAAAGGACAGAGTGGAATTTTGAAGGCAAAATAAAAAAATGAAAATTCTTGAAGAGTCCATAAGAATGAGAAAATTAAAGCGTATGTAATTGGTTATTTCAAGAAAGTTGTCTGCTAAAGAGCACAGAAAACCAGGACAGTAGCTGGAGAGAAATATGTGGCTAGAAAATGCTATTTGAACATAAGATACAGTAGAGGATGTTTTCATCTTAAGAGGAATGTTTCAGAAGAAATAAAATGGGGGTTACAATGGAATCAAGAACTTGGGATGATAGAGGGAGGAGTCCAAGGAGTCTATGGAAGCACATCTTTCTTTTTTTTTTTTTTTTTTTGAGTTGGAGTCTCACTCTGTCGCCCAGACTGGGATGCAGTGGCCGCTCCTGGCCACCGCAGCCTCGACCCGCTGGGCTCCTCAGGCTTCTGAGTAGCCGGAATTACAGGCATGTGCGACCACGCCCGGCTGATTTTTTGATTTATTGTAGAGATGAGGTCTCGTTGCCCAGGCGGGTCTCGAAACCGCGGGCTCAGGCAATCCACTCACCTCAGCCTCCCAAAGGTGCGGGATGACAGGCTGAGCCACCGAGCCCGGCTAGCACATCTTTCAATCGATGTGGTAGTTCCTCTCTTAAGAACAGAAAATAAAAGAATGGGGTCAGATGAAAATAAATAGCTTTGCAGATGGAAGAATAAATTGTAGATATTCTGTCTGTTGGTTTCTATCCAGGTGTCTATTTAACCATTTTTATTGGGTGCCTATCATGGACCATGTACCACATTAAACACTGGTGATACAGAATTTTAAAAAATGAACTAGAAACACTTAATTATAGACTTTATATCTTATTAAAGGGTAGGAAGATATACAGTGCTTTAAATAAATATGTGAAATTTGTAGTGTTTTCAATGATAAGGGCTGTGGAGAGAAATAAAGTCATGAACAGGGATAGAGAATTCTGGAGAGGTTGTACATTCAGTTGGATGATTAGAAAAGGTCTCACAGGGAATGTGAGATGGGAAGGAGTGAGAGTGATGCAGATATCTGGAGAAGGGATATTCCAGACCAGGAAAGGAGAATCCCTAGTGTGAGAATCTGCCTGGGTGTCAAACATGGGGGACAGAGGGCTTCTGCAGTTCAAGTACAGAGCGTAGTTTTCACTCCAAATGGCACAGAAAGACATTAGCTGTTTGTGAATATTGGAACAATGTGATTGCAATTATTTTTAACAGACAACTTCTGGCTGCTGTATTGAAAATAAGCTAAAGTAGGAGAGGATGGAATCAAGAGGCCACCTAGAGTAAAAGTAGAAGCATATTTGGAGTGGAAGTACCAATACATTGAAAAAATTGAGATAATCCAGGTTTGATCCAGGGTGGCGGTAATGAATTAAATAAAAAAATATAATTTTGGATATGTTTAGAGTGCATGTAATGAGATTCTGTATATGTTTTTAAGTAGAGTCTGTAGAATTTACCAACTGATGCAATGTGGATAGTGAAAAAAAAGTCAAGGATGCTTCTGAGGTTTTCAACAACTGATGAATGGAGATTTCATGACTGAGGCGAAGGATTTGGGGACACGTGAAGAGAGAAGGTGAAATGTGTGCATTCTCTTGTTAAGTATGAAATCTATTAAATATTTAGGTGGCTATATGGAGCAGGTAGTTTTATATATTAGTCTTGAGTTTTGAGGACGATTTTATTCTGAAAATACACATTTTATAAGGCATCATATAGGAAGCATTTAGAATCATGAGACTGGATGAGATTATGGAGAAAGAGAGTGTGGATAGGGAAAAAAAATCAAGGGCTAACATCTAGGGCACTTCAAGATTTTGAGGTCAGGAAAATGAGCAGCAACCAACCAAAGTAACCAAGAAGGAGCAGTGATTTCAAAAAGGAAGAAAATCCACCCATGTAGCACCCTTGAAATGACATAAAAGAGTGCTTCAGAAAGGAAGATGTGAGACCAGCAATGTTAAGTATGGCTGATAGGTGACGTAAGATGCTGAGAATGGATCCTTGGGTTTAATAAAGTGAATGTAATTGGTGGAAACTTGAGTGCATTTGGCTCAAGAGAAAATAGGCCTGAAGGAATTGAAAACAATGGTCTGAAGAGTTTAGCTTTAAAAGGACAGGTAAATGGAGTGGGGAAATGGGGTTACCATATTTATGCTAACAAAGATGTCCTGTATAGAGGGGGCAGTTGATGATATGAAGAGAGGGGAGAGAAGCCAGTGCACTAATTACTTATAAAATGTGAGGTCGAGTTATCAGCTGTGATGGACAGGGAAGAGAGAAGATTAAAAGTTTAAGAATCATGTCTATCTCACAAAACAGATGTTATAGAAAATAGGAGAAAACTATTACCGGAGAAATGTACGAAACTGGACAACATGGAAAGCTTAGATGGGGTTAGAGATCACTCAGTATCAGGATATCACTATCACTGATTATGTGAATCCTCTGCAGGGATGTTTATCTTTGGCCGGCCAGTCATAAGGAAGGTAGACTGTGTAATCATAAGGAAAGTAGATGGTGGGGTTAATAAGGTTATTTTTGATAACTAGAAGCAAAGGGGTATATGGAAGTTGAGGATGCATGTCAGATGGTGATTGTAACGACTTGCTCTGGAATCGCAGCTGGACATGAAGAGACACGAGGATGTTAATTAAATGATGGGTGGAGTGAAAACAGGTTTGTAGGAAGTGATGAAGCAAAAATAAGTGCAGTGGAACTTGGGACCGTGAATAGAAAGGTCAGGTTTTCACTAGAGGCTAAGGATTGTTGACTTGATCACTTGTAGGTAGACCAAGTGATGATAGCAAGGTACAACGGGGTGACCATAAGACTGAGTAAAGGAAAAGGTAACTTGAGGGGGAAAAAAAAACCCTCAAGAAACTTAGAAGTCAAGGCGTTATGGCATTTTTAAGATCAAGGATGGAGAGGAAGGTGATCATTTTGGTTCTAAAGTGTCCAGTTAAATAATAGGAAACTATGTTTTAACAGTATAATAGTAGGGAAGGAGAGAGGAGCAGGTGGCTTAACAACATAAATTAAATTTCCAAGGATAAGGATGGCTACTGTAGGACAGACAAGACTTAGTGGGAAGGGTGCTCTGGGCATCTCTGGACCTGTAATTACTTCATTTCATGGCCTCTTGTTTTTATTGGCTACAATGAAGGTAGTTGGTGTTTCTTAGCAATGAGTGACTATTTGAGACACCTAAGAAGTTTTAAAAAGATGTCTGAAAGGACATGACACGAAGCCAATATAGCCAACAAGCAGCCATTTTAACATTGCTTAGCTCTATCATATTTTTCTAGCAGTTCTCTTTAATTTACTCTCTAATCACTAGCCATGGATAGAGCTAGTTTCTTAGAGGTAGCTATGGATAACTGGTTTACAACCCACTCCCCAGCTTGTTTTGTAAACAAGTTGACCAAATTAGCTCTTCCTGACCTTCATGACACGGACCCCGTCAACATGGCAGCCATCCTGTGATTGACTCACTCATCTGTCTGCCATCTATCATCTGATGCCAACACCATAGACGTCCCCTCCGTGAGGATGTGGCACAGACCACGATCCAATCACTTAACGACCTCCTCCCCTCAAAGGGAAAGTTTAAAAGGATTCGACTTCAAGCAGTAGTCACCATTGTTTTACTAAGCTCCAGTGTGGCCAGGTGCCCTATGAGCTAGGGTCACCGTCCTATTTCCTAAACTTTGGCTCCCTCTCCTGTCTTGCCTTGGAGAGATGAATCTCTTCTCTCTCTCTCTCTCTCTCTCTCTCTCTCTCTCTCTCTCTCTCTCTCTTTCTTCCCTTCTCTCTAATTTGCCTTCTACATAAACTATATTTTCCAATCTAACTTCTCTGCAATTCTTTGCATCTTTCACGCAGCACTGACTGCCCAATCCTCATCCTGGGAGATCTGCCCTAACATCTTGGAGGTTTCACTGGGATATATTTTAACCTAACAGTGTCTAGTTCAGGAATCACCAAAAGCTATGAGTTAGTCGGTCTCAGGCGGAGTTCAAGACAAGTGATTCTCGTGAATGGCTAGTGAGAATACCACCTTGTACTGTGCCTTGTTACATTTTCACCTCCAGACGGGGGACAAGCACGTTGGGTGAGAGGTCAGACAGGACGCGTTCTGGATGCTTCTTTCTCCTGGGTTGCCTCCCCGTCATTTCTCGCGTCTCATCTCTACACCTCCATCTGGGAAGTTCTTGCTCTTTTCTATGGATTTCCAAAGTACTTTATGGATACTACCCCCAAATGGCACATGCTTACGATTTTCTATTTCAAATTCCATGTTTAATGTGCACATAAATAGACAATGAAAATCCACACCGAAAAGATGACATTTTATCTTTAAATCTCCTAAAACCCCTAGCATAGTATTTTGCACTTAAAAAGCGCTTATTAAATATTTGCTGAATGAATAAAATGCATGCATGAGTCTAATAAGTGGCATTTGACTGTGTTACAAGTTGTTGGCTTTTTGGATAACATTTTATGTATTATTAAATTGTACCAGGATCTAACTTAGATTGGCTGTTTGTTTTATTTTCAGCTATTGTGAAACAAAACGGCAGTCAATAAATGCTTGAATTACCTGTTTTATAATTGCAATGAATTTTAGAGATCCTTATTACATAGATTTAGATTACAAAAAAATATGCTTTAACTGACTAAGCTATAGCTGCTATAAGGTCATAAAAATGAATGGGCCTAAAACTAGTCCCATCTGTGAAACTATGTAACTTTTAAATTGTGGCTCAAGAGTTGAAAGCTGGTTCATTTTCTGTTTCCTGAGTTCAGCATTCTGAGATAAAAGTGAAATATTGGGGTGTCATAATTCTGGTCTTGATGTACCAGGCAACCAGTGGTGTAGGTTCTTATGGTGATATCAACCGTAGAATATGAATATTCTGTTCCTTCAAAGCAACTCTTTTGTCAGTTTTTAATGCAATTTATAAGTATGCATTTAAAACGTCTAACTTCTGATTAGAATTTGCTATGTTAGTTTTATCTTTGAGCCCAAATATTACTGCATCTTTTATGTATGGTCAAGGCCAGTACCAAGATGGCACTGTCAGGAAAGAAGCAAAGTTGAAACTAAATTTACCAACTTGTTTCTTTTTAATCCTGTTTTCAAAACTGCTTAGAGGCTTTTCAGAAACACTGCTGTTTACAAGATTACCAAATTGGTGGAAGACATTAAAATGTTAACTGCTATATTGTCTCATAAACACATTCATAAAGAAAGGCAGAGCCAATTAAAAAAAATAAATTCCTAATGTACTGTAAGATAAATTGCTGCAAGCCAACCAGTAAGAATAATAGAGCTGTCAAAACAATATAATTTCTGTGCACAAACCAAAGCAGACCCAATATAATAATAGAATGAATATCTCCTGAATAAACACCTAGTCAGAAATGAACTGCAGGGGAAAATACATTTATTTAGAGCTTAGTTAGTTCACAGAAACTAATGTCTGCTTACAAGTTTGTAAAATTTGACAAGGGAAAGATTATAGCTCAGCCATGGCCTCCAAGAACTTAAATTATTAGAAGCTTTAGACCTTGCTCAGTTAAATGAGTTACCCAAATGTTCACCTTTCACAGATTGATAACCTGGCTATGGACTAAGACACTTCACTCTCTGTAAACTGATGAATGATCAAGGCATTTAACTTGATAGATCAGGGTCTTTTGCTAAATAAATTAAAGCAAATAGAAGTAACAGAGCAAGCTGTTGGCTGTGTAATGGGTATTTGTCAAATTAATCTCAGTCAGTGATTGTGAAAAGATGGGTCCCAATTCCATCCTGTTCGTCAGGAGACAGAGTCTGTTCTTGAATTCTGAATGGTTGCAGAGCATTCACTTAGGTAAGTGAAACAGAAGATCACACAAAGGCAGAAAGTAGACCTTTCTTTTAGCCGTGGTGAGCTGGAAACATGGGCTCGGATGATAAGTACCGATATCTATAACAGGACATTGTGTGTGGAGACCCAGGGCATCTATGCAGGTCTGGGGTCTGTGGAGCACGGGGGCAAAGGCTCATCTGGCTGAGGTAGATGACAAGTCATATTGGAAACATCATTTTTCTCGAAACTGATGACAGACTGCTTAGTAGAGGTAACAAGTAAATTTCAAAACAGCAGAAACATGTAGGAGGATTACAGTTATTGAGGAGAAAGGCTATGAGGACCAGTATGCCTAAGAGGTTATTTCTGGAACACGGGGAACTTTGGACTAACCCAGAGTGATCCAGCAGGACATAGGAAATATTCATGGAAACAGTAGTGTTTCTTCTGGAACCCAAACATAGATAGGAAAACAAGATGGGTACAGGCTTTATTTGGGGCAGTTTAGTATGAATTCGTGATCCAAGGTCATTTCCTTACTCCTCTTTCCCATGATTAGAAAAATGTGCTGGACTGGTACTCACTGCAGCTAAGCCTTGTCTGTCTTCTGTATAAGGTGTCTTCAACTTACTGATATCTCACTTTGCCTCTTCGTATGATCAAGTGACTGATTCCAGTGTTAAATATGTTCTCCTGGCTCAGCCTGTAATCCCAGCACTTTGAGAGGCTGTGGGAGTGGATTGCCTAAGCCCATGGGTTCAAGACCTACCCGGGCAACTTGGTAAGACTTTGTCTCTACCATAAATCAAAAAATTAACAGGGCATGGTAGCCCGCACCTATAGACCCGGCTACTTGGAAGGCTGGGGCGGAAGGATCACAGGAGCCCAGCAGGTCGATGATGGGGTGGCCGTGAGTGTGCCACTGCACTCCAGTCTGGGCGACAGAGTGAGACTCTAACTGGAAAATTAAATTAAATTAAATTAAATTAAAAAATGGTCTCCACATGCCTACAGCCAAAACTGAAACACAGGCACTCCTAGATGGCATGGCTCTGCTTCCTGCTACAGATGACTTTTACTAAATAAGTTAATCTGTGATCCTTCATTCACCACCTTCATAGTCACTGAGGAAACATTCCATTTGAAAGTAGGCTCAAGCCAGGCTTGGTGGCTCAGCCTGTAATCCCACGCCTTTGGGAGGCTGAGGTGAGTGGATTGCCTGAGCCCGCAGGTTCGAGACCCGCCTGGGCAGCGAGACCTCATCTCTACAATAAATCAAAAAATCAGCCGGGCGTGGTAGCGCACGCCTGTAATTCCGCCTACTCGGAAGGCTGAGGCGGAAGGATCGCCGGAGCCCAGCAGGTCCAGGCTGCGGTGGCCGGGAGCGGCCACTGCACTCCAGACTGGGCGACCAAGTGAGACTCCAACTCAAAAAAAAAAAAAAAGAAAGTAGGCTCAAGGTATTTATTTCCAAATAGTTTGTAATCAATGGCCCTATGTTAGAGATTTTAAACGCACTGTTGGATAGGGGAGCTGTTTGAGGTGAGAAAGAGGTCTTTGTATTACATAAATCTGACTTTCTATTTACTCTGTCTACCTTTGTCCCCTTTTAATATTAATTGAAATTACATAAAGAAGTCAGGGCGAACTGCCGACTCAGGAAAGAGCTAGACTGTGGCTCAATTTGCTGTATTTTCCTCTGCTCAGCCTCTCCTTTTAATCAGCTCTGTCCTGGGAGAGGCAGCATCATCTCCGAGATGGATGAAGGACGGCCCCATCTCCTGCTGTCAGCTTCCCCTTAAGCTCCACTTCTGTGAGCAGAGAACCTATAGGGAGGATGGAGAATGGCCTGCAGGTGTCTGCGGATCAAGCTGATCATGCAAGTGAAACACCTCAACGACTGAACCCACTCCGTCACCTGCTCCTAATTGGCTCCAGTATGCCTATACAGTCGCTTTGGTTTTTTTTTTTCCTCCTAATCATTTGAGAGTGAATTTTGTTTTGTGGGATGAGGGAATTCAGGACACACTGTCCCAAAATTTGAGAAAACAGCATTTGAGAAACAAATTTGAAAACAGCAAAGGGGCTCTCTGACTTCCTTCTGTCCTTCTCCCTTAAAGCAGGTCATAAAAGAATTTTCTGACCATCCTATAAGGTAGGTCATGAGGTTTTAATTCCAGGGGTACCTTCCCTGTAAACCACAGAGAAAAAGACCATTCTTATCCTCGAAGACACAGACATTCCAAGAAGAATCTGAAGAAACAAACCTTGCTAAGCACTTCCCTGCCCAGTTTATTACTACTAGATCACACTCTTTTGTTCTCAATCACACTCTACAACGACTGTTCATAAAAATACACAGGTTTCACCTTAGGGTCTTTTTTTCTGTGTTTCTGAAGGCATCCATATCACATAAGACTTGTAGTCAATAAACGTGTTTGCTTTTCTTTTTTTTAATCTGTCTTTTGTTATAGGAGTCTTAGCCATGGATCTAGTATGGATGAAAAAAAAATCTCTTCCTCTCCATGTGGGACATATAAAGCAAAGACTGCAGCCACCACTTTTCATTTCTAAGGATCACTAGATATATGAGATCACTACTCTTTGCATTTTTCAACAGGTCTTCTGGAGTAACACTGATTTTCTACAAAGGTTGCTGTTTGGCGATATTGCTACTTGGAGAAGATTGTTCTTCTGTAATGCCTTTCAGCTGTGACTGGACATATATCTGAGCTTTTTGCTTCTACTGATGGTTGCTTGAACTAAGATGCTCTATCTTCTCATCCAACTTATTGAAATCCTTTTGGTTGTGTCTCACTACCACTAGTAAGTACTGCTGCCTAAGTATGCATTAGGCAAATATGTACAGACTGCTTTCTAATGGATAAGAACATGCTAGACACTGAGCAAACTATGGTCAACATATGAAGACCCTACCCTCTTGTAGTTTTCATTAGTCAAACTCTTTATTGAAAACTAAAATTTTTCACATAATGTGGAATAAGGAAAAGTACATGTTGGCAAGCGTGCTTGAATTAGAAGATTTTATGGCACCTGGAGACCAGGAAAGTCTTCACTAAGAAAACAATAACTGAACTGAACTCTGCGCACTTAGAAAGAACCAAATATGGGAAGTAGAGAAGGCCAAGGAACACATAAATGCTCCATTGCAGAAGGAAACATGCATTATTTGAGAATTTATCAAAAACAAGGGTAGAGTCAAAGATGGGGAAATTGGTAGAAATTGGACCATGATAAAAAATAAGCCATGGCAGGATCAATAAGCCAGGTTAGGAATTTGGGGCTTTGGCCTGAATCATAATAGACCAGTGAAGAACTTGACACTGAGTCTGGAGATACCTTTGATCATATTGTCCATTCAACATGGAGAATGTAGAAAAAAGTAGATACAGGATGCCCCGACAGGAAGTTACTGCAGTCATGAAGATTAGAGATAGAAGCATGTGAGAATTGGCCAGTAGATGTAGAATGTGAGGGTGAGAAGGAGGCAGACTCAGGACACACGTAAAAAGTCAAATCAATACATTGGGGGTGGATTGAATATGGTTTTGAAGCCTGTGGTGAGAGAAAGAAGAGGCCAAGGATGTTGTCTGACCTGAGTTGTAATGTCATTTTCTAGGATAGGGAGCCCTGGGAGGACACAGAGCTTTTGGGAATCGATCATGAGTTCTATTCTGGACAAGTTGAGTTTGAGAGGGCATTGGAACATTGAAGATAGGATAAATAGGAATGGGTTGGATATGTAGGGTTGCAGTTTGGAGACATCAGCCTGGAGCAGATCATGTGTGATTATGAAAGCTGTGCTCATTTGTATTAGTGATTTACAAACATAGATTCATTTAATGCTTATGACAACCCATAAGAACCATTATCTTTACCATTTCAAAATCAAAACAGAGACAAAAATAGGTTGAGTGTTTGCCATTTGGGCAAAACTAGTGTCAGAGCTAAGATTTGAACCAAGGTGGATTAGAAAATGCATTACTATTCTTAATCACTATGGCGTGCCACTTCTCATGAATGAGACTACTTAGAAATGAAAGTCGATTGATGAAGAAGCCCATGTCTGAGTTCTAGAAACTCTGCTATTTAAAGGCAAGAAAATGAGTCTAAAAAGAAGACCAGGAAGGAGAGCCCAGAGAGGTAGGAAGAAAACCAGGACATTAAGATAGAGTGCTATAAGAAGCAGAGGATGCCAGCTATTACTGAGAGATCAAGTAAGACAAGGACAAAACTATGGACTTTCACAGCAACTCAGAAGAATTTAGAGTCTAATAATCAGTGACCTATTACAGAAACAAAGAACTGAGTACCACATGTTCTCACTCGTAAGTGGACCCTGAGCCCCTAGTAAAATACTACAGAAAATGAGTGGGGAGACGGGGAGAACTTGGCATCAATAAGGGTACATGATCCCAATCCAGGCAAAGTGAGGTCAGATGAGAGGTCCAAACTTCACCTACATGTAAATCACTTATGTATCCAATCTTGGCTTGTACCCCACATCTTTAAAATAATTTTAAAAAAATATAGGGTTCTGGTTTACAGATGTCAAACAGGAGCAGATCATGTGTGGTTATGAAAGCTGTGCTCGTTTGTATTAGTGTTTTACAAACATGGACTCATTGAATGCTTATGACAACCCATAAGAACCACCTTAAAATTAAAACAGAGACAAAAATGGGTTGAGTGCTTACACTTAAAAAAGGCCTGGAAGAAAACAACAACAACAAACTTTGGATTTGAAGACCTATAGTTTATTAATGGCATTTGGTGGGAAATGAAGGGTGAGTGGAAAGGGTGGTGAAAGAGAGAAGAGAACTCTTTCCAAAACTTTGACTTGAACAAGGAAAGTAGGCTTACAGCTGGAGGACATGAGGGGGTGTTTGTTTTGTTTTGCTTTAATAATATAGATTAGAATGTGTTTGAAATCCATTTGATAGAGAGAGCTTGCTCTCTGGGCATAAATAGACACCTTATGAGTGTGGCTTCCAAGATGTTTCACTGTCTTGGATTTCGCCTTGCATCACTCACCACTTTATCTCATGTTGTTTTGTTTTATTTTGGTTTTTTGTTTCTGGTACATTTTCAACCTCCTGGTTTTTTAAAGATGAGAATACCCTAGAGATCAACCATAAACAATTCTCTTCTCTATCTTCATGCTATCCTATGATGGTCTCACTGAATTTTTCGAACTGAATTCTTAATTTTTTGTGTTTTTAAGACATGCTCTACCCATACACTTCCTTATATTGGTACATGACTTTTTCACGACTCTATCTTTTCAGACAGAAACACTTGGAGTCATTTTGACTCCTTTCTTTCCCCCCACACCTCTTTTAACCGAACAGTAACTCCTGTAACTCTAGCTTCAAAATATATCTAGACCTGTAGCGAGTTTTACCACACCCACCAATCCCACCCTAGTGTAAGTTGCGCCATTCCTTATCGACTTACTGCAGTGGGTCTTGCCTTTTTTCCTTGACTCTCTGTGTTCCCTCACATAGATTAAACCTGAACAAAGCAGCCCCATTGACCTCATTAAACAGGTAAGCCAAGTCATGTCACCATTTTTTATAAAACTGAGGCATATTTTACAGAAAGTGAAATGCATAGATGATCAGTATAGAGTTGAGTGAGTTTTAACAAATATACACAGTTGTGTAATTCATACCCTATGAAGACGTAAAATATTTCTGTCATTTGTGCCCTTTTTCAAAAGCAGCTTAGTCTTCTGACACGAATGCAAGGGAGCCTATCTGCTGATTTCCGGGCCTCTTCTTCTGTGCAGTTATTTCTTATCTGTCCTCTCTGCTCAGCAGGACCACCTTTCTCTGTTTGGACCTCTCTTCCCTGTGTCATGGTATACAACATGCTTCCAGGCAGAAAAATTGGCTGAGGGAGGGTCTTTCCTTGTGAGTTTTTCCACTGCAGTCATGGTTCTGTGCTGCGTATTGTGTGGGAACTGAAAACACTTTGATGTATTTTGCTCACATTTGTGTTATTGGGAGTGAGAGGGTTCTTCTGTGGTTAGATACTTTGCCATGATGGGAAGTGGAAGATGCCTCATGTCATTTTTGACACAAGTCTGTTCACATCACCATCTGATAGGCCACATGTCATCTCTATATATTGACCTAGACTCAATTACGTGATTTGGTAGACGCCGACCTATTGGTACTTCCTCTGGAATATGGGCTCTTGGAAAATAGAATCACTGCCTGTACTCTGAACCACAGCTCTCCAGTCATGCTTGTCTCATGACACTGTGCTTCTCTGGGTAGCTAGTTGCGTGTTTGAGTTATCTTCATGCAGACTGCAGACTGTAAACTTTTCAACAGTAGAAAGCAACATGCTATAAATATTTATGGGGTTGAATTGAATATATCAGAGAGTCAAGTGAATAAGAATGAATTTTGATGATTATGATTTTATGGTGAACCGTAGACCCAAGAGATGAAGAAATCTGTTTAATTTTTAATTACTTTTGGGATATTGTGGGTATCTAATACATATTTATTGGCTGGCAGGCAGGACGGGTTCCACAATGAGAAACCCATGAAAGTTGAGTTAAATATCCAGAAGTTTTCAGATTTTTTTTCAAAATTAAATTTTATTTTTACATTGATAGAAACTGAGAAAAATGTTTACATTTTCCCATATTACCGCATGATATTTCAATGAAACATTTCTTGCCATAAATAAGATCTTATTGACTTATATAATTGAAATACCAGTTTATATTCTTTGAGGTATAGCAAAATGATTAGTAAATGATTGTTCAAAAATTTTAAATCCAGACATAAACATACAGCTTCATTATCAACATCCTATATACTTCCATTGCTAAGTTCTTTCCATTATCAATTAGCAACTATTTATAAAGATACATTTTTTTTTTTTTTGATTCAGAGGCTCACTCTGTTGTCCAGGCTGGAATGCAGTGGCACTCTCACGGCCACCACAGCCTCGACCTGCTGGGCTCCAGCAATCCTTCCGCCTTAGCCTTTCAAATAGCCAGAATTACAGGCATGTAATACCATGCCTGGCTAATTTTTTGTTTATTGTAGAGACAAGGTCTCCCCAAGTTGCCTGGGCTGGTCTTGAACCCGCGGGCTTAGACAATCCACTTGCCTCGGCCTTCCAAAGTGCTGTGATGACAGGCTGAGCCACCGAGCCCTGCCAAGATGCGTTCTTAACAGTTTTTGTTTCTGGCATTCTATCCATGTCTTCATGATGAATGTTTAATCCAAATACTCTCTCTCCTGTGAAGGGTCAAGGTGAAAATAACCCTCTTATTTAACCACTGTGTCAATTATCACTGCAGAGTTAATTAAGTGGGAATAGCAATGATAACAAGAAACCACTTGCTGTTGTTGGTATTTGCCATTATTTTATTTGGAAGCAAAATCATGTTTGCCATTGAGAGGCTTGGTTGGCAGTGGGTTGTATAGGCAAGGACTGACCCTGTAAAATGCTTTCTCAGATGGGTGAGGCAATCTTGAAAACACAAACAAAATAAAACATACACCTTAATGAGAAACAGAATAGAAAGACATTGATTTTCTGACATTTGGTTCTAAGCAGCTACTCATAAATTTAACAAAGTGGCCTGTGGGACCACCTTTCCGATTGATTCTGCAGCTCTGATATCTATGGGGTAATCCATGAAATAATCAAACCAATGCTCGGACCTGGGGAAATGCCATGAGTGAAGTGATCTGTAGGTCTGCTCTCTGGTGACTTTACCCCATAATGACTTTTATAGTGTTGGTGGCGATGCTATGACTTGGTCCTTTTAATGTTTGTATTACTTCATTTCAAATAGTAACTTCTAGCTATTTATTTATGTTTGCAACACTGGCCAGGCAGACAGTATTGTCATAATAAATATGCTTGCCTCCCTGTTTTAAAGGTTGCTAAGAGTATCTCAGGCACAGATAACAAAGCCTGCCAGATTTGCAAATGAATGCTTTCTTTATAATAGCATTGTTTGAGACATCTTGGAAACTAGAATGTGAGAAATATGTATGCCGCCATTGGCTATACACGTACGTTTTGTTCCATTTTGGTGTGGAAAGAAATGACTAAATATTGAAATTACACTCTTCCAGAAGTGCGTTTTGTTTATTATGCATACTACACTTCAGGCCATTGTCCCGTGAGAAGCAATATATACAGCTCTCTTGTGTTTGAGGTTACTGAGTTGTTCTAGGTTTCCTAACACTACTAAACAACACACAATTTTTTGAGAGATAAGAAGTAATCTGTCCAATTACCTCTAAAGGGCTATATAAGCAACAAGAAATGGCACACTTCAGGAAAAATTGGTATAACTACGGATAGGTATCCTGAGTTTGTTTCTTATGTTTCCAAGATAGACTTGAGCCCTTCTTAAAACTAACATATATTTTGATTGGACTTCAATTATTATCGATGCAGGATTCTAAAGGACCTTGATTGTGTTTTGTTTTCTAGAAAATCATACAGGAATAACATCCTTCATGGGCACTTTTGTGATTAATGCTGTCATAGAACTAACCTAATGTGATTATGCCTTAGAAAGTTCAAGAAGTTAATACTGACACAACCAAATGCTGGAGATCCCGAGGGAAAGAGAAATGAAGAAGCAAGCATGCTTTCTTTTTTTATTTTTATTTTTTATTTTAAAGATGTGCGGTACAATTCAGGGTTAGGTATGTAAATGTTCATTGTGCAGTTACCCTTGTGGGTGAGGTGTGCCCCCTCCCATGGCAGTTTCCCACTACTGCCAATCCCTTGCTTACAACATCACAATAATTGTTCAAAGTCTGTTTATGAGTGAGACTACGTGGTACTCAGTTGTTTCTGTGATAGATCACTCAGTATTATAGACGCTAAGTCCATCCAAGTTGCTGCGAAGGTCATGATTTTGTCCTTCTTCATGGCTTTGTGATATTCCATCTTGTATATGTACCACATTTTTTTGGTGGGCAGCACAGTTGGTTTCATGTTTTTGCTTTTGTGACTAGTGCTGCGATCAACATGCAAGTGCATGTTTGAGTTCCTCTGGATATATTCTCAGTAGGGGGATTGCGGGGTCATATTAACATTGAGTAGTGATTTCTGAAAGCTGAAATAACAAGAAACAGATGTAGAAGATTACAAAATGAAGCACCTCAAATATCAAATTCTAGCAATGTAAGTCAGTGCTTCACAATCCTGCATCTTAAAATCATCCAGGAGGGTTTAAAAAATACCCAGGCGACAGCCCCATCCCCAACCTCACTCTGTTCTGATTTATTTGGTTTAGGTCCAGTTTAGGCAACTCTAGCCCATAAATCACCCCAGCTGATGCTAGTGATGCAACATGTTTCAGAAGCACTGATCTAAATCTCTTGATGAAAATGCTATCATGGAAACTAGAACAAAAAATTAAAGGAGGATTTTATTAGCTCTATGTATGTTTGTACGTATGCGTGTCGTTAGGGCAAGAAAGACACAGTATCTGTTTCCTCTTTTTGTAGTTGAAATATTGGGACTGATTCTGGACTCCTCATTCTTCCTAATTGCCTTTGTAGACACAAGGGAAAAATGAAGGATTCAGCTCTCTGGCTATCATCAACAGATTATAGGGTAACATGCCAAGTTAACCCTAAATTACACAAGACTAGCATTGCATGTGTCTATTACAGTCCTTAATTGATTATTTCTACTTGGAGAAGCTCTTGTAGAAAAAGGTTACTCATAATACTGAGACTCATTGTTTATGTAAATCAGCGGGATCACAAATTAGTGGAGAATCATTATTTTGTTTTCATGCATCTGCAGTTAGAAAAGAAAACAAAACAGTCAGCACACACAATGCAGGTTGAGGTGATGCTATACAGAATTTCCCAACTCAAGTCCTTGCAAAATAGCACTGCAATTTAATTGGACAGATGGCTGGAGAGAGATTCAGTAAACTTATTTCTGTGATACTTAAAAATGAGGCAAATGACTTTTGACTGACATATGGGAAGAAAAAGTATTTAGTGCATCTATGGTTTTCTACAGCCAAGGTTTGTGTTTCATAATGCTTACATGGTGAGAATTGGTGCTTGCTGCCCCTGTCACGTTCACTTTAGGCTGCTTTCCTTCCCTATCATACCTATTATATCATAAATGAGCTAATCTTACCTCTGTGTAGACAACGAAATTTGCCCTGCTTTGTTACCAAGTTTACCTGAAAGGCAGTTGGCAAAAGCGGAAGTGGATGGCATCTAACACCATGTATTACCTGATGGTTATTTATTTGACATGTTTATCTTTCTCGAGGCATCCCAATTAAGATAGCTCATCTGCTTCTGTTAGAAAATTGACTTAGAATGGGTTGCTAAAACCAACCACAATGCCCAAGGTCATTGTCTAATAGAGTAAATTGCCCAATTACAGAGTAAGTTGCAGAAACAATAGGGGAAACATGATAAAAATACTTTAATTAGTGCTGTCTCACTAATAGGCTGACTCCTTCCCACACTGCCTGGACAATAACATCTAACCAATCTTTTCATTACTTCAGGGTAAACTCTTGGTAGGATCATCATTGTGAAAGGTGCTAGCAGGTATCTCCAGGCTGCCCATAACACACAAAGTGTTTATACCAGGAGCTCTTCTAAATACTGGACAGCAGTCAACAAACTTTATCCTCACAACAACCTGAAAAGGCAAAAACTAATATTATCCTTTTATAAGTAAAGAAGGCATTAGGCAAATAATTTTATAGGTAAAGAAACATTGAGTTAAGACCAAAAGATAATTCAATTATTTCAGAATGAGGGGAAAAAAATGCTAAATATTTATTGTTGTGGTAGGCTAAACTGTGTCTCCCGAAGAGACATGTTCAAGCCCTAAACTCCAGTACCCAACAGTGTGACTTGAATTGAAAAAAGGGTATTTACATATGTAATCACGCTAAGATGAGGTTGTATTGAATTAGGCTAGGCCTTATATCTGATGACTGGTGTCTTTATAAGCCGAAAGAGGGGAATCTGGAGACAGAGACTCAGGCATACATAGAGGGGAGATAACCATGTGAAGATACAGGCAGAAATTAAAGTGATGCAGCTAAAGCCAAGGTATGTCAAGGCTGTAGGACCACAAGAAGCTAGAAGGAGACAAGAAGTGATTCCTTCTTAGGGTTTTGAGAAAGATCGTGGACCTGTTAACACCTGGATTTCAGATTGCTATCCTTCAGAAATTTGAGCCAATACATTTCCGTTTTTTTAATTGATGTGGCTTGTGGCCATTTCTTATAGAAGTTTCAGAAAACTAATACAATCTTATAGTTATGCAGTGTTGTTTGTTATTTTATTCCATGTGTATCAAGATACAGAATTGCATATTGTATCCATCTTCCATCCTTCCTTTACTCCTTCCTATCTTCTTTCGTTTCTTCCCTCTTTTTTTGACTTAGAATCATAACTTTTCCCCCCATGAAATCTAAATAAACATGAAATCTAATTATTGACTTATATCTTTATTTTTTAAACATCTTCCTGAGATAAATGACACAGAGGATTCTGGGAACACTAGGGACATAGGTAAACCAATGCACAGCAGGGTAAATTGTTTTGGGGTTTCAGTTCCCTGGGGTGATCATCAGAACCCCTTGAAGGTAAGAGTCATGAGACTGGGAAATCTTGACCTTCCTCTTCCTTCTGCAGCTATGGCAATGGCAATACAGTCCACATCTATTGTCACTGGAGCCAGAACCAAATCAGTGTGCCACAAACATGCTGCAGGGAGTGGAATCAATAACATCCTAATTTCATACCCAGATGTCAGATGGAAAACTGTGGTCCAATTTCTCCTATATCCTTTCTGTTTATCTTCCAACTCCAAGTGATCTAATGGTATCATTCAAACCAAATTTTTTACCTTTATGACTACAGCCAAGAAGAAGACTTACTCTCGTTTACTTGACTTCTATTTCAAAACGTCCACTAGTAAATGTTTGGTTCTTAAACACTGGTACCCACATAAGTGCTCAACTTCAGGCTTTGTATCATGGGGCCAACGTGTCCAAATTCTTCTGCTCTCCACTGTCTTACTCAATTCCTTGTCTTTGTTCCATCCTGCTTCACCTTTTCCCGCTACTCCTTCTGATTCTCAAAAACTTCCCTCCCTCAGAATTTAAGTAAGCTCCAGTCACTCAGATCTTAGAAATCATTCTTTCCCAAATGTTATTTTTTTGTTCTTTTTAAAGTAATTTTTAAAAATTTCTCATAAGATTCTTCCACATGTGATGCCGACTTTACTCACCTTAAGAAGTAAGTCACTTCTTAATCTGTGGCATTCTTGCTTTTCTTTTCACCAGACACTGAAACTGCTTGGCCAGTGCCGTGTCTTCATTTCTCTTACTTTCCTGGTAGGATTATTTTCTTTCCTTTTTATTCCTTTTTCTTTTCACCCCCATCTGTCTTGACATGCAGTAAAATTAAGTTAGCAAAACAAGGTATTGTGAGGAAAGAGATCATCAAAAAGAAACTCAATTTGGAAACAGCAAGAGGAAAGAAAGAGGATTGAGACTTGAGTGTATGTTTTTCTATTGACCCCAGAAGGTGACCTGAGACTTATCAATAACTGTATCCATACCTTCTGAGCTTCCAATGATACGTTAAATAGAAGAGGAGTGGCTTATTTAAAATCCTACTTCTGTCCACTTCACATGTGTTTGCAGAAATGACTTCATTCCTAATTTAATGATGTTTTACATTATTGAGGTGTGGGGACGGTGGTGGCGGTTGTGTGTGTAATGCATGTGAACATTTAAAAGTATTTTATCTATAACTTATTTCCGGGAGAACTCATATATTTTTACAATTTAAAGTACCACCTGCAATATGATTATTCCAAACTACAAGTCTCTAGCCTACAACTCCCTTCTGGTTCATCAACTGCAGTGGTTTTTTAGATACAGCAACATGACTGACTTCAGTTCCAGGTTATTCAATCAAACTCATACTAGGTGGTACTGTAAAGGAATTTGCAAATATAATTAATGTTCCCAATCAATTGACTTTAAGTGAGACTATTCTTAATAACTGGTATGGGTCTGATGTGATCATCATTCTAGATGGACTAAAAGTATGGGCTTGTTAGAGAGGAAGTAGGGAATTTCTGTGGGTTTTGTGCTTGTTTTTCCAGCCCCAGTCATTGAAACATTGTAGGCCATTTTTTTGGTAATCTCTCTCTCTTTCTCTTTCCTTGGATAATTATATTTTGGATATTTACATATTTGTGAATTTTCCAAAATGTTTTCTGTCCTCAATTTCTAATTTATAGCATAGAGATCAGAAACAATATTTGATATGATTCTGATTTTTTGAAGATTTTTAAGACTTGTTTTGGGTCTGTCCTGGAGAATGTTCCATGTAAACTACAGAAGAATGAGAATTCTATTGTTGTTAATGAAGAGTTCTGTTTATGTTTGTTTGGCCCATTTTGTCTGGGCTGCTGTTCAATACCAGTATTTCCTTATTTTTAACTTTTTTGTCTTGTTGATCTTCCTGTTGTTGAAAGTGGGTAGCAAAGTTCTCTACTATTATTGTCTTGTATTGCTATCTATTTCTCTGTTTATAGTCAATGATTTTTGTTTTGTATATTTAGTACTCCATATTGAGGTGCATATATATTTAAAATTCTTATGTGCTCTTGATGAGTTAAGTCCTTTATCATTAAATAATTTATTTATCCAATAGAATTTTTTTTGCTTGAAGTCTATTTTATCTGATATTAGAATGACCACCTCAGCTTTCTTTGGGTTGTCATTTGTATAAAATGTCTTCTTTTATTTCTTTATTTAGCCTATGTGTGTTCTTAAGGCTAAAGCGAGTCTCTTATAAGCAGCATACATCTGAATCTTATTTATTTAATTCATTAAGCTACTTTAAGTCTTTTGATCAGATAACGCAATCTATTTACATTCCAAGTAATTATTGATAGGTAAAGACTACTGCACTGTCATTTTGGTAATAATTTTCTTGTTGTTTAATATATCCTTTATTTCTTTCTATCTTGTTTCCATCTTTGCAATTGGTCGAGTTTCTGTAGTACTGTTTTAATTTCTTATTTTTTATTATTTGAGTATCTACTAACTAGCTTGTGTTTTGTGGTTATCATGAGACCTCCAGAAAAATCTTATTGTTATAATAGACTGTTTTACACTGATAACTTAACCTTAGTTTCACATAAAGACTTTACCTTCAATTTACCTTCCCCTCAGCAATTTTTTCACTTCAAAATTTAAATCTTTTACATTATTTATTTATTAATAATATATTGTCGTTTTTGGTTTTACTATTTTGACTTTTAAATTTCATTCGATTTATACATTGATCTACCTATGTATTCATTCATCCAATCTTTCCATTTATCTATCTTTAAGATTTACAGAGCACTGTTATGGTATCAGAGTAGTCCAGATTTAACTAAATATTTCCCTTTACCAGTTATTTTGTACTTCCATATACTTTTATATTAGTAGTTACTATTCTTTCATTTCCACTTGAAGAATTTCCGTAGGCATTTCTTGTGAGATAGAACTAGTGGTGATGAATTCCTCCAAATTTCACTTGTTTGGGAAAGACTTACTTTCTCCTTCATTTGTGAAGGACAGTTTTGCTTGGTATAGTGTTCCTGGTTGACAGATCTTTTTCTTTTCTTTTTTTTCCAGCACTTTGAATATATCATCCCATTTTCTTGAGGCCTGCAAGGTTTCTACTGAGAAGTCAACTGATAGCCTAATGGAGATTCTCATGTATGTGACTTAACACCGTTCTCTAGCAGCTTTTAAAATTCTCTATTTGTCCTTGAATTTTGAAAACTTAATTAAACTGGCCTTGGGAGGAAAATCTTTGGGTTGAATCTGTTTTTATTTGATTTGATCTTTGAGTTTCTTGAAACTGGATATTCAAATCTCTTCCAAGACTTAGAAAGTTTTCATCAATATTTTATTTAATAAGCTTTATTTGTCTCTCTTATTTTTTTAAACTACCATATTGTAAATACTTGTTTGCTGAAAGGTGCTCCATATGTTCCATAGACTACCTTCATTCTTTCTATTCATTTTTTTCTTCTATTTTCCCGCTGATTGGGTAATTTTTGTAAACTTATCTTCAAGGTTTAGAGATTTCTCTGTTTGATCCAATCTGTTGTTAAAGGTCTCTATTGTATTTTTCATTTAACTCATTGAATTATTTAGCTCCAAAATTTCTGCTTGGTTCATTCTTATAATATTTATTTCTTTGTTGAATTTCTCATTCAGATCATTAATTGTTTTCTGGTTTTGTTGAATCGTCTTTCTATATTCACTTGTATCTCACTGAGTTTCCTTAAGATCATTTAGAAAAAAAATATTTTCAGTTTGAAGAAGTCCTGCTTGTCTATCTTATTTTTTATGGCATATACTTTTGAGAATTTGATAAAAAATTTGTTGCCTATTCCAATGTGCATAAGGGTGTCAAAGAAAACCATCAAAGGAGTGGGGGACAACCCATAGAATGGAAAAAAAATTTGCTAATTGTGTATCTGACAAAGGTCTTCTATTCAGGATCTACAAGGAACTCAAAAGAGCCAAACGGCAAAAAACAAATGCCCCATTAAAAAATGGGCAGAGAGCATGAATAGACACTTCTCAAAAGAAGACATACAAGCAACCAAGAGATACATGAAAAAATGCTCAGTCTCAATAAATATCAGAGAAATACAAATCAAAACCACACTGAGATATCACCTTACCCAAGTAAGGATGGTCATCATAAATAAACCAAAAAATAATAGATGCTGGCAAAGGTGCAGAGAGAAGGTGATGCTTCTACACTGTTGTTGAGAGTGCAAACTAATCCAGCCTCTATGGAAAATAATGAAGCATTATCTAATGGAACTAGAAATTCACCTTCCTTATAATCCAGCAATTCCCTTCTAGGAATATCCCTGGATTAAAACTAATCATTCCACAAAAAAGACACTTTCACATGCATGTTTATTGCCGCACTATTCATTATAGCAAAAACACAAGTCCAACCTATTGTCCAAAAGTTGACTGGATAAAGAAAACATTATAGACATACATGATGGAATATTATACAGGCATAAAGAAGGACAAAATAATGAACTTCTCAGCAAAGTGGATGGAGTTGGAGACAATCATATTTAGTGATGCAACACAGAAGCAGCGAACCAAATACCATGTTTTCATTCATAAGTGGGACCTTATCATAAATGAGAATAGCACAAGGGAGGGATCGGCAGTCACGGGACTGCCGGAGAGGGAGAGGGGGGAAGTGGAGGCATGTAACAACACAAAGGTACCTAATCCTAAACCAGGGCAAGTGGGAAACAGTTGGTGGCTCAAACTTTACTTGCACATGCATTACTTATGTACCAAATCCTGAGTTGTATCTCATGTCTTTATACTAAAACAGTTTTAAAAAAACACAATTTTTATTTTCAGGCAATTTGTAATGTTTTTCTTTGAAGTCAGTACTAGAGAATTATTGTGTTACTTTGGTGGTGTCGTGTTTTCCTACTTTTTCATGTTGATCATGTTGCTGCCTTGAAGTCTACACATCTGGTGGAATAATCATCACTTCCAAATTTTATGAAACGGTTTTTTAGGGAAAGACTTTCACTTGCAAATGAGTATTTGTGTGCCACTTGAAAAGGGTGTGGTAGCTCTGGTTCCCAGAAAATGCAGTGGTGTAGACGCCATGTAGCTTTTGAAGTTACCATTTACATCAGTGACAAAGACAGGTGCCTTAGTGACCTGACTAGGAGTTTTTGACCATAGCACTGGTCGAATAAGTTGCTTGGAGTTTGGTGACAAGGACTTTTGGGATTCTCCTATTCTCATTTTCCCACAATGTGGAGAGTTAGTTGATGGGTTTCTTGTTGGTGTTGGGTATGACACAGATTACAATCAGTTGCTGCAATGCTGGGCTCCAGAACACATGTGCTCAGAGCAGCTCTTGAAGTCAGGTCCTGGGCTCTGGGTGTGTGAAACTGTTGTGGTACCAGCATCTTGGGGTGTGTGTGTGTACTCTTGGAGATAACGTTGGATGGAGATTGCCCACAAAGCCAGAGTCTGTGACACTTGTGGCCCAGCTCTGGGGAAGAAGGGGCGCTTTGTACCTTTGAGCCTGGGGTGCAGGATACAGAGGCAGGTTGAGAGCTAACAGAGGCAACCCAGGCCCTGAGGGATGATGAGCCACATTGTGGTGACTCTGAGCCCAGGAATGCTGGGACTCAGCAGTACCCCAGACTTTCTGCGGACAAGTATGGTGGCAGCAAAAACTCCAGAAGGTTGGAGCACAGCTGTTTCTGGGTCCCTGAAAGGCAGGGAGCAGCACAGTCATGATTCCGTTTTCCCAGCAACGGGATTGCCTCAGCAGCTCAGACTCTTGGGGCTAGTCCTATTTCGTGAAAGCCAGGTACTCTTGTTGTTTGGTCTATGGGGCAGGAGTCTCAGGTCAATCAATGCCTTGTTTCCCTGAGACACAAGGCACCACAAAAGCTCAGCTCTGGGATGAGCACCTATTCAGCTCAGACAGGGTATCAATTCCCTGGGAGCTGATGCATAGCTTAAGCACAGAACTGGAGACCTTACTGCTCTGGGATGGCACGGCACTGATTTCCCAGTATGCACAAAGCTTCTTTAGCTCAGGCATTGAGAGACATGACTTCTCTGGGCAGCCAGGGCACTGTTTCTCTGGGAGGCATGAGCCAGTTTCACCTCAGGCACTGGGGAGTGTGCGTGCTCTGGCTGGACAAGGCACCCCTTCCCAGGGAGGGAGGGCATTGCTTAACCTCAGGCACTAAGAGGGAAGGTGCAGCAGTTCCTGGGAAGGGTAGAATGCAACAACTTGGCCCTGTGGGTGTAGCAGCAGCTCTGCTGGGGAATGGCAGACCACCAGGTGGGTGTGTTTCAACATCAGCAAAGCCTCAGGGGTGGGAGGATGCTGTGGTTACTCGTTCAAAAGTAGAAAGCGTTCCAGCCGTGATCCTGGCTCCAAAATGGCTTAGGACAGTAGTTGTGTGGACCGTGGGAGCAGGGCTCAGCCTCAGCTCTTTCTCTCGGAATATGGTTGCTGTGGGCTCCAGGCAGCTTCCTCAGCTGAACTTAGCATCTGTGAGAACTACAAGAGTCCCCACGGGTGAGAATCATTAGTGTCCAACGTGGTGATGATGGCTGTGGTCCTCTGGTTTATCTGTTCCTCAGAGGGTGAAGTCCCTCTTGGTTCTGAGCTGATCCCAGCTGGGGCACAAGATGGCGAAGGTGAGGCACTTTCTCCCATCCTCCATGTGGCCATCTTGGAGTTCTGTGGTCCCTAGGGTTTGCGCTCCTCCTTGGATGTACACCAGGACGCTCCTCTAGTTGTTTCCACCAAATGTCACTGTTTATTCACTGTCTTGGCTGTCTTTGCTGGGTGGAGCAGGTGTTAGAGTCCTCCTGTCATCCATCTTGCTGACACCAGCTACTCTCTTCAAAACCTCAATTCCTTTTCAAGCTTAGGATTTTCTATTTCTTTTTCTTTAATTATAAAGATGTGGGGTACAATTCAGAGTTAGGTATGCAAACGTTGATTATGCAGGTACCCTTGTGGATGAGGTAGGCCTCCAGCTCATGATTTTCACATGGCCGTTTTTCTTCATTTTGATTTAAATATCACTTTCCGGCTGACTTTTTTCATCTCAATGTTCAAACATAGTGAGGAATCCACTATCCTCAGGAAAAAAAATACCATTTTTGACCTGTGTTCTTGTTAAGTGACTATTACATGTTTTCTTTCTCTATACCAAGAAAGTTATTGGTGGAAGGCTGAGGCAGAAGGATCACCTAAGCCCAGCAGGTCAAGGCTGTAGTGACCATGAGCGTGCCACTGCACTCCAGCCTGGATGACAAGAGTGAGACTCCAATTCAAAAAAAAAAAAAGAAAACTTTTCAATGATGTGTCTGTACTTATTAGGGTCTCAAGTTTTTTCTCCAATGGTTTTCATTTCTCAACCAACTGCAGTCTAGACCTATAGTTGATTTGTTCCTTGTGCAAAATGACATTTCCAAAATACTTGACGAAAATAAAAGTCAAAATAGCCCCTGGTATTTTTGTTAATTGTTTTCTCCTTCTTGCTGTTCTCATTCTTTGAATGTGTCATCGGTTCTCTCTCATTTTCTCTTCTTACCTTTAATGAGCTCTCCCTAGTCAGTTTCCAAAGTTCCTTTACTTGTTTTTGCATATTTGGCGTTCATCCAGTATTTCACATTTATGTTCATTATTCTGAAATCTGCATCTGTAACTATGAATTGTTTCTGTTTTCCAGATGATTTTTAATTGCATACAAGGCATTTTTGTTGTAATTCATGCTGGGAACAAGCTTATATACCTGAGATTGAAATTACTGTCTTCTATACTAAGCCTGCTTTTTCTCATGTTTTGTCTGCCCAGGTGTTATCTCCACCAGGTGGTAAATCTTGGAAAACACCTTTGGTTTATTCTGCTCTATTTCTCTGGTTTTTAATTATTAACTAAGTACTTTCAACCTCCACCTAAAGAGTTTTTCAAATGTGCTTCTTTTGTTTTTAGCCACTGCTTAAGTTCACGTCCCATAATTTCTCACTGGGACTATCACAATAACATTTGTACATAATGTCCTCAATATAGTCTATATTTCACATTGTCTATATTCACTCTTGAATGTATCACTATAATTAAACTTACCAAAAAGTACTGACATTTCTTAATATTTACCCCATCAAACTCTAATTTCTGATCAAATGCAGTATAAGGTAAATTCTTTACACATGTTTTATCTTATTTTATTTTATTTATATATTTTTTTGAGTTGGAGTCTCACTCTGTCACCCAGACTGGAGTGCAGTGGCCACTCCCGGCCACCGCAGCCTTGACCTGCTGGGCTTCGGCAATTCTTCCGCCTCAGCCTTCCAAGTAGCTGGAACTACAGGTGCGCTACCACGCCCGGCTAATTTTTGATTTATTGTGGAGATGAGGTCTCGCCAAGTTGCCCAGGCGGATCTCGAACCCGCAAGCTCAGGCAATCCACTCACCTCAGCCTCCCAAAGCACTGGAATTACAGGCTGAGCCACTGAGCCTGGCTTAAACATGTTTTATAATCGTTTATTTCGTTTTAGTTACCCAGGTAATGAATGGAAAAGTAGAGGCTTAATCTCTAGTTAGTGTAACTTCAAAGTTCATTTTTTTTTCATTAAATCAAAATAAGAAAGTTGTATCAGAGTGTTAGAAAAGAAATTTTCAGGCTCTCTCTGGGAAAGAGTAAATATTTAACCAATTTACAGTCCCTTCCACAACTTGAAAGCTTTATAATGAGAAATGAAGTTGAGAATGGTGACACTGACATTAATAAAAATAGCAAACATTTTTTAATCCTTCCATAGAGAATACTGAACTTTATGTCATGTCACTTAATCTATAATATAGCTCTACGTGAAGTAGCATTATATCACTTTGTGGCAAATACTTCTAGCTTTTTGGTAAATTCATTTTCTGGTCTTCCAAACAACATCTCAGCTTGTCTTACAATAAGTTGTGGTCATGTAATGAAATGTCAGCCCATAGAATACTGAGCAGGAGTGAAATTTGATTGACACAAATAACTTCCACACTAGATCTTGCATGTTTTCTTTTAAATAACAGAGGAGTGGTATGCACACAACTTCGGGAGTTAGAATTTGAAGATGGTGGAACATATATTTTTCTCCACTCCTCTGCTAACTCATGTCCCTCCACTTTTCCCTGTAATTCAGTCCTGGATGTCTAGGATCCTATTACATGATTTTGCTGGGTAAGACATAAAAGTATGGTACATAAGTTCAGAAACTAAGGGTGAAGCCTAAGTTAAAGGCATATCTGCTCGGGTCTAGTGCTCACAACTCACTAGGATGCCTTGATACTCAAGGAAGAAGCAAACTAATCTTATTAGAAATAGTTCTCAGCGTCAGATTCTAAAGCACATGAGTTCTGTGCTTAACCTTCTCCTAACCAGGAAATTGCTTAGTAGGAAACAATAACATACAAAGATTTCAATGTGTCAGCATTTTTCAGTGATCTTTACATCCTAGGAAATTATCATTCATATATAGAAACTAATAGCTTGTCTTCTTTCTTTCTTTATTTATATTTTTTGAGTTGGAGTCTCACTCTGTCGCCCAGACTGGAGTGCAGTGGTTGCTCCCGGTCACCGCAGCCTTGACCTGCTGGACTCCGGCGATCCTTCCGTCTCAGCCTTCCAAGTAGCTGGAACGACAGGCGCGCGCTACCACAACCGGCTCATTATTGATTTATTGTAGAGATGAGGTCTCGCCAAGTTGCCCAGGCGGGTCTCGAACCTGGCAATCCACTCACCTCAGCCTTCCGCCTTTGGGAGCTTGTCTTCTTTCTAACACAGTGTTTTACTGTTGGCTTGCCACTGCTAGGTCACCCCACAAATGTTTCCCCAAAGTCCATTATAACTAGAAGAGGAACTAGTACTTTTTTGTTGTTTATTTTTTTAAAATTTTTATTTAAAAGATGTGGGGCATAATTCAGAGTTAGGTATGCAAATATTCGTCATGCAGGTATCCCTGTTGATGAGGTGAGCTCCCTCTCCCGTGGCAGTCTCCCACTACTGCCAATCCTGCCCCTGGCAGTTTTCCATTAAGAAATCTGGTTAACTTTATTTGCCATTTAAATGTCTGATTTATCTCATTAATCTATTTGTTTATGTTTGGGTAGTGACACAATTTTTCAAGAAAATTTTATGGTTTTAGTAGGAAAACACTCCTAGACAAGACTGTTGAAACATCATTAAATGAGTATTGTTATCTAAATAGCTAACTGCTATCTTACTCTCTTGAACAAACTTTATATTTTGATCAGGTTTCAAAACAAATACTACAGTTAAGAAATACCAGCTAACAATATTAGATAGAAATGTAAGATTGCTATACAAAATAAAGTCTTAAAATTGCTGGCTGGAATAGCTCAAACTGTTCCTCACATAAGTTATGCCTAGGTAATGTCATTTGCCTGCTTGTAGAAATGCACACATTCCTCACACCAGGTTGATAACACTAAAATTTTGTCACTTTTCAGTGGTTTTGGATTTAAAGACATATATATTCTGATTTTCATAAGTTATCTGAGCACATGCAGGCCTTGGTGAGATAGATCATTCTTGTAATTAAATAAAGATATAATAGATACATGTGGGTTGCCAGCAGAACCAATACGGGCATTTATTGTCTAGGTCATATTAGGAGTACATTTTCAGGGTCTACATTTTAGGCAAGGAAGTCATGACATAATCTTATTTGTCCACGTTTCTTTCAGATAGTCTTTGATCCAAGAAAATATTTTTCATTAAAAAGTTAAGGGCTATAGATTATTTCATACATGAACCCTCCCCCCCAATTTTTTTTTCTTCTTGCCTAAAGCATCTGACCTCAAAATTAAAACAATGTTTTAACTTAGGTTTTATCTCTAGAGGGAAAAAAATGACTTATTAATATTTAACCCCAGAATCACTGACTTGAATGTAAAAAGAATATTTAGCCAGCCTCAAATATAAATAGTAGTCAAGTTTATATGTTTGCAGTTGGAAAGGTTAGACAAAAGACCTCTAAGTAATGATTTGCATCATAAATATTCTTATATGAAGAATGACTACAAACTATTTTATGTTTATATTTTAAAGAGTCATCTTTAAGTAATTTTTTTTCTTTCTCGCCCCAAAATGTCAGAGTTTATTTGTTTGCTGTATGGTTATCTGCTTCCCGGAATTTCTAGATGAATGTGACACCAAAATCTTTGGCATACTTGTAAATAGAATGTTGGTAGTTGGTAGCTACCAGATCATGAATCAATAGTTTAATCTAAGAGAGAAGAAATACTGAATCGGCTTGTGATTGTGTCTGCCCATAGAAGCACTCGTTTATCAGTAAAAGTCTGTGATTCTTCTTTTATTATATATCCCTCCTAGAAAAATGTGGCTAGAGGATGTTTTAAACTTTTAAAAAAATTATCCATTTATAGATTGTCTTTCTAGAGATATGGTCTTGTTGCGATGCCTAGGTTGGACTCGAATTCTTGGGTTTAGCAATCACCCCCCTTCAGCCTGCTGGCACACGCCACTGTGCTCTTGTAAGACTTGTATTAATAATTATTAGCAGCCGGGCTTGGTGGCTCAGCCTGTAATCCTGCGCCTTTGGGAGGCTGAGGTGAGTGGACTGCCTGAGCCCGTTCGAGACCCGCCTGGGCAACTTGGCGAGACCTCGTCTCTAAAGTAAATCAAAAATGAGCTAGGCATGGTAGCGCTCGCCTGTAGTTCCAGCTACTCAGAAGGCTGAGGTGGAAGGATTGCCGGAGCCCAGCAGGTCGAGGCTGCGGTGGCCGGGAGTGGCCACTGCACTCCAGTCTGGGAGACAGAGTGAGACTCCAACTTAAAATAAATAAATAAATAAATAAATATTAGCAAACACTTTCCATATTTCAAACTTCATGTGAAGTTTGAATTAGCATTATCATTGGTAATATAGTTCTCAGGATTCCTCATTACATCTTGGTAATCCTAAATTTCACTTAAAGTCCAGCACATCATAAAAATGTGCAAACTATGATTATGTTTTTTCCCCCTCTGGTGCCAAAACAAATTCCTAACTGACAGTATTAAGTATGACAGTGTTAAGTAGGTTTCCCTTCTTTGTAAAGATACGTTTTAGAAAAATCTTTGTTTTAAGCTTATTTGGCTTACTTCGAGAGTTAGTCTTTAAAAGGAGAAACATCTGGTAATACTGTGAGTTCTAATTCTATAGAGCTAATATCATTCAAAAGTGACACCCTAAAGCTCTTTGGAGTCTAAGGTATGAATTTTCTGAATCTCCAAACGTAAACTTATATTATATTATTGCTGTTTGTAGATAGTGTTTTTAAAAGAGCCAAAAACTCAATGGTTAACTATCAGTTATTAACATAAGTATCATTTCCAATGAATTGCTTCTTAAAAAAGTAGACTATGATCTGCTGTCTCCCAGTTCTCTTGCCGCTAATGAGATCTCTCTAGTCACTTTCTGAAGTTCCTTTTCTTGCTTTTTCTGATTGGTTATGAAATATGGAGTATCTAATCTGAAAAACGAATAATAACCTGGAATAGCTTGTTTGACATAAGTCCCTCCATTTTGGAACAGATCTTCCATATTAACCTAGGAATAACCGCTTCATGTAACCATTCCATAATCGTCCCGCACACCCACATTCCTGTACGTTTTGGTGGCTGGAAGCTCCCTAGTAGCATAAATTCTGTAACCGTCCGTATCCCTTACTGATCAAATGTAAAGGCCAAGAAATATCAATCAAACTGTACAGCTTATGTAATTTTGCCTTTAAATACCCACTACTCACTCTGTTCGGAGCCGAGAGTTCTTTGGACACTAGTTCGCTCTCCATCGCCAGCGTCAATTAAAGACTCACAATTCGACCCTCTCTGTGTGTTGGTGATTCCTTCCTCGTGATCCAGCAATAACAGTTATAAGCTACTATTTCACATTTATGTTTATTATTCTAAAATCTATATCTCTAACCATGAATTGCTTCTGTTTTTTAGATGCTTTTAAGTTGCCAACAAGGCAGTTTCTGGGCTGATCATGGTCATTTCACTTGTGACCTGTGCTTTCTTCTTACTCATAATTACTGTCTATTTTAAAAACAACAGAGGAAAAAATAAGATATAAAATAGAAGACATATTATATGAAAATAAAGCTACCAAATTCATTCCAAAGTCATAGAAGGGTAGATATTGAATTATCAAAATTTTGAAAATGTACAATACTTCTTTAACACAAATGATTACTTTACTGTGAATAATCTTCAAATCATTTATATTTAAGATCATCACTGGTCTTCTATTTCCTGACCTTCTGAAAGGGCTTTACATCCAAACTGACTAGCTTACAACTCTTCATTTTAAAGAAGACATATTTAATTTCATCTTCTTTTGTGTCTAGCAGTTCTTAGAAAAAATATGTAAGCTGATAGTTGCTACTTGAAAAATGTAAAGTATGTAGCAAGTCCAACTTGATGCTGTCCAATAGAACATCCTGCAATTTGTAAGTATAGAAGTGCTTTATAACTACACTAATACTGTAGCTTATAGAACCATGTAGCTATTGATGACTTGCAGTGTTGTTGGTGCAAATGAGGGACTGGAGTTTTACTTTAACTATTTTGACTGGGTATACAGCCAAAGGAGCATAAATTGTTCTACCAAAAAATATACCTGTATGCATATGCTTATTACAGCACTATTCACAGTAGCAAAAACATGGAACCAACTTAGGTGCCCATCAATGGTGAACTGGATTTTAAAAAAATGGGATAACCCCCTCGGATCCCCTTCCATTGTGGGAGCTTTCTCTGTCCTCTCAAAGAATCCTGCTTTCTAAAAAAAAAAAAAGTAGCGCATATACACTATGGAATACTGCGCGGCCACAAAGAAGAATGAAATCATGTAATTTGCAGCAACGTGGAAGCATTTGGAGACCATTATTCTAAATGATTTAACACAGAAACAGAAAACCAAATATTGCATTTTTCACTTATTAGTAGGGGCTAAACACTAGGTATGCCCGGGCATAACTACAGGAATGACTGACACTGGGGACTCTTAAAAGAGGAGGAGAAGAGTGGGACAGGTTTTGGAAGATGACCTCTTGGGTTCCACGCTCAGCATTTGGAGGATGGGTTTAACAGACGCCCAAACCTCACCACTGTGCATTATGCCTGTGGAACAAATCTACACAGGTAGTTCTTGAGTCTAAAAGTGAAACATTTAAAAAATGATTTTAAATATTAATCGTTTTGATAGTGACTACCCTATTGCATGGTGCAGAGATAAAACATTACATCACCATTTGATCTTCCTGTTTTCCTGAAATTATGCAGTTTTCTAATTAACACAAAACATAATATTGAGGGAAATGCAAATCATCAGCACTGTAATTTTTAAAAGCGATCAAAGTTTGAACTCTATGCCATGAAAACTTTTCCAGCACTTTTTCTTTAATATTCGATGGAGGAACAAAGATCTATTTTCAAATAAGTGACTCAAATGACGATGAGCCTGGAAGGACACATATAATTACATTACCCCAAATAATTTTCTCCCATAATTGTTTCTTTTATGTAATCACTACTTTCAACCTTTAATGACATTCCTTTTATAAATGAATGACTTTTCATAAAGACATCCATTACACTTTCTAGGACCAATTGACTTCTAGCTGAATGCCTGCTTTTAAAAATACATTTTTCAAGTATTTATTTCAAGGCTTTTAATGATGAAGAATTCCTTGATTAAAATACATGTTTCATTTGTTGGTATTTTGAGAATGACAGGCATGGTTTTATAGAAGCAAAATAATTTATAAACCTGCCACAAAATTGAAGCATTTATTATTATGTAGATAAAAAAACTCTGACCATAAGAATGTCCCAATGTGCCTCTGAACTGAGGGTAAAATAATTGGCATGTTGAATTGTGCATATTCCTCAATTTCGTGACTGATTGTATATTTAGATTTAATAAAAGAAATGTAGGCTTTTTATTTTCAGAATTTTTAAGCTATATTTCCTTTTGTGGCTTATTGTAGTCATGTTATAATGTTATAATAAATGATTGCTACTTTGTTTTATTCCACTGATAAATTCTAAAGTTTCTATTTTTGGAAATGAAAACAAACTTATGACTGGAAAAATATAATCACTGTTTCAGTCATTAAAGACACTCATCAGCTGAAGAATTATTGTTTTTTAGTCTTGTGAAGAATAATTCTATGACTTTATTTGTCTAAAATAAATACATAAAATTAAGTTTAACATTGGAATAATTTATATTTACTATATTGAATAAGGGCAAACACACAAATGTATAAACTATTTATACAAGTGTTATTTAGGACACAGGTTGGCTAAGAAATATTAAGAAATTTGGAAAATATACTCTCCTATAATGTGCGTCACTAGCATTGAAAAACTGGATTCTGTGCTGTTATTCCATGCTGCTAGTATATTTCTCCACAGATTCGAGTTTGCAAGATTAAAATACTTATTATTTAAAGGCCATGCATTAAACGAAGGGGAAGTCATTAACATTAACGTACATTCCTAAGAAAGGACATACACATGTGTGTATAAGAGATGAAAAATAAGAATAAATGTACGACAACCACTGCAAAAATTTGACATATCGATGATGCTCTTTTCCTGTCCCTTCTGATTTTATTTAAAAAGAGCATTAAATAACAGCAAACACAGGGGAATAATTAAATCAATATCAAAAGTGATAAGGCAAAAGACATCTTAATTATACATAGGGCACATGTATCGGATACATAGGTGACTTTAAGGCATATTACATGTCATTAAAATACTGATTTTAATATTCTAGTGTTAACATTAAAACATCAACATATTACTTGAGCCATCCCATCTATGCCGGTGACACGTTGTACCTGGAATTGCAAACTTGTAGATTTGCTTGCAGTATATATGCAAGAGGGATCACAATGCGAAATACGTG